>NW_015557074.1:9793-23405 GCF_001515605.1 Sinocyclocheilus anshuiensis
ACGCGCTGCAAATCCTCACAACACAAACAAATAAAGAAGCGCGCTGCAAATAGGCACAGACCACATCGGAAGTGTTTAAGCTTTAAGGGAACCGCAAAGTGACGAACATGGCTGGGACATATTTATCATTGTTTGCTCTAAAAGGTGAAATTTTTGTTTATTTTAACATCATCTGATCATACCATTCCTTTGCTTCTTCTTCTTCTTTTGAAATGCGCGCTGCAAATAGGCACAGACCACATCGGAAGTGTTTAAGCTTTAAGGGAACCGCAAAGTGACGAACATGGCTGGGACATATTTATCATTGTTTGCTCTAAAAGGTGAAATTTTTGTTTATTTTAACATCATCTGATCATACCATTCCTTTGCTTCTTCTTCTTCTTTTGAAATGATTAGCCTAAATAAGCTGACGAAATACACAATTACTGTAACAGTGAAAGCATGTAAGCTGGCTAACTTACTTTACAACTTCCCTTACAAAACCATAACCATAACCATATGGTTTTACTGTTAAAATTAATTAATTAATAAATAAATACATTTATTATGTAAAAAATAAATAAAAACAAAAAATGGTTACTATAGTTAAACCATGGACTACACTAACCATAGTTTAACCATGGTATTTGTACAACTGTGGTTATACAAATGGTAATCAATAAAAAAAAAAAAAAAAGGTTAATTTTCATTTTGTTGGGGTCCTCCCGTTGTGGTCTCGTTGTAGTCTGTACTTGCGTTTATGTATTTGGTTGTGTTGTGAGTATTTGCAGTGCGTTTCTTTATTTGTTTGTGTTGTGAGTATTTGCAGCGCGTTTCTTTATTTGGTTGTGTTGTGAGCATTTGCGGCGCGTTTCTATTTTTGCAGCGGGATTCTTTATTTGGTTGTGTTGTGAGCATTTGCGGTGCGTTTCTGTTTTTGCAGCGCGTTTCTTTATTTGGTTGTGTTGTGAGCATTTGCGGCGCGTTTCTGTTTTTGCAGCGCATTTCTTTATTTGGTCGTGTTGTGAGCATTTGCAGCGCATTTCTTTATTTGGTCGTGTTGTGAGCATTTGCAGCGCATTTCTTTATTTGGTCGTGTTGTGAGCATTTGCAGCGCATTTCTTTATTTGGTCGTGTTGTGAGCATTTGCAGCGCATTTCTTTATTTGGTCGTGTTGTGAGCATTTGCAGCGCATTTCTTTATTTGGTCGTGTTGTGAGCATTTGCAGCGCATTTCTTTATTTGGTCGTGTTGTGAGCATTTGCAGCGCATTTCTTTATTTGTTTGTGTTGTGAGCATTTGCAGGGTGTTTTTGTATTTGATTGTGTTGAGAGTATTTGCAGCACATGTGCTGTCAAACTGATGAAGATGTTTTCTTAATTTGCTGGTGCTTTTTCTATTTGCATGTCTTTTAGGTTGCAGCGCGTTGAGCTCTTTCGGCCACCATATAAAAACACATTGGCTGATACATCATCATCATCCTGCATATGCAAAACTTTGTATCTAAATATGTTACAATTTGAAAGTAAATGCACATTATTCTTACAGTTAGTGGGGCATCTTCCCTTATCTCTACGTTAAAACTAAATAAATAAATAAAAAATTGTAGAGCGTGTCAGGGCTTGTGTTTGACTGTTGTGGTTAACAGCCATTTATTATCTTTGCAATTATATAGTGGAAAAAATGGCACATTTCTAACAGCTTTAATAAGGGTTATTTGGCGAGCTGCTATTAAAAGGGCCAGTTTGTGAAAATTGCCATATTTGACATTCAGTAAATAGAATGACAGTGTTGTGATGTTCTTTGTCTATGGTTAAAGGTGAAATGTGTAATTTCTGTGCCACTATAGTAGCATACAGAATAGTCATCCTTTTTTTTTTTTTTTGCTGGTTGGTATCAGGTTTGCAGATTAGGATTGAAATACTCATAGTTTGAATCAGATTTTATTTTCCATTTCATTTTAATTTTAGTTCAAGTTTTAGTAGTTTTGTTAACTAATGTAGTTAACTAATATCAGCAAATAAATCCTTATTGTAAAGTGTTGCATATCTGACTTTTCTTCTGTGGAATATCAAATAAGATATTTTGAATAGAGCCCGACCGATATATCGTTTTGCCGATATTATCGGCCGATATGAGCCTGTCGCCGATATATCGGTATCGGCGAATATGCTGCCAATATGACATTTTTTTTTTTTTACAGAACATATAACGCAGATAAAATGCTTGAAATGGTGTAATTACTTAGTTTGTCCAGCAGAGCACGCTCCTGGTGCTTTTTCTATTTGCATGTGTTTTCTGCAGCGCGTTGAGCTCTCTCGGCCACCGTAGTTTCAGGCTCCCAAAACACCAGATCAGTCTGGACGAAATGCCGATTCGATACAACATGTTTTACATATACAGCTAAACGCGTATCTGTGTGTATGGGCTCTAAGTTTGTTTCTTGATCAAAACAGATTTGGAGAAATTTAGCATTACATCACTAGCTCCCCAATGGATCCTCTGCAGTGAATGGGTGCCATCAGAATGAGAGTCCAAACAGCTGATAAAAACATCACAATAATCCGGAACTAAGACTCCAGTATATCAGTTCCCTTTCAGTCGGTCACTCTAGACTTCACGTCGATGACCAATTCATCAGTCATTGACATGATGTATCTGTTCTCTCCATCAGGGAATGAGGGTTACATACTTAACCAAGACGTTATCCTTGTAAAGTGAAAAGCTGCTTGTTTGTAAGAAACAAATCAGACCTTTTTTTTTTCAACTAAAATGATTCTTCCATCCACAATATTTCTTTATTCAGTGAAAAAGTTGTCTTGTCTAAAGGAAAAAGTATTTTTGTCTTTTCACTGTAGGAAACAATATTATGGATTAAATAATCATATTTTTGTCCAGAAGTGATGACGTAAAGTTAAATGCCTTAATGATGGATTTGTTTCTTACAAACACACAACTTTTCACTTCACAAGGATAATTGATGGATTGGATTTTTACTTGTGGATTATTGTGATGTTTTTATTAGCTCGCATTCTCACGGCACCCATTCACTGCATAGGATCCTTTGGTGAGCAAGTGATGTAATGCTAAATTTCTCCAAATCTGTTCAGATGAAGAAACAAACTCATGTACATCTTGGATGGCCTGAGGGTGAGTCTAAAATATTTTAGCTTAAAATCTTTGGGTGAAATATTCCTTTAAATATCAGTCATTCTGACTTATGTGCCTTTACACTTTGTTATAAAAACATTACATTGAGTATTATCCTTCCCTCTAGTCAGTGGCAGATTCGGTCATAGTTGACCCAGGGCACCAATGTTCGGCACAGAGTACTGCCCCAGGCACAGCTGTCACAGACGTACGCTCCGTTTCCCATGGTTGGATCTCTCATCTAAATGCTTTCCATTACAATTAAATCACAAAATAGAATAAAACCCTATACAACACAATCTGCATCAAACATGCAGTTTTGATGTTTATTTAAAAAGTTGTCAAATGAGTCTCTTGCATTTACATATAAATCGTGATACAATACTTATTATACTTAATTACTCGGCATAATGTTGAGAGCTTTTCATATCTGGTGTTCAAATAACAAAGCTTCTTTTTTATTTTAACTTTATCCAAGCTTCACTTGTATTTTTCACTAGTGATTTACAGTGATGTTTGTGGCTGTAGCTCAACTTAATGCCCACAGATTCTGACTCACACTGGGAAGGTCTGAAAGGCACAACAGTGTCACCCTCAAAATACTGCATAACGCCCTTCAGCTGAATCTAACATGCAACTGCTGGATTCAAGAGCATGCTTCTTTTCATCTTTTCCACTAACATCATCTCCTCCCTTTGTGATTGTTAGTGCTTCTGTCGGTTCTCCATCAGAAACTTCTAAATAGCATAAAAAAGTGTACTGAGAAAATTTTAAGCCACAGTAAAAACAAGAAAGGGCTAAGCTTAATATAGCATTTGATAATAAAAGGCAAATTATTAAATTAAAGGTCATCCATTTAACTTAGTAAATATCACAGAATAATATATTTAAAAAAAATGGGAAAGAGAGCTGACCATGCATATCCAGGCTGTGCACCATTCAGAAGTAAATATAATATTGCTTTCTCGTGTTAAAAGCTGTCTAAATCAGGAGAAAAATATGCACAGGTCAAGCACTTTTAACAAGCAAAAACAAATATGTTGGTGGATTTTGTGAGAGGACAATAGGGGATGGAGTTTATTACTTCATATTTATTTATAAATCATCGGAAGTGCCTTAAAAATGCCTTAATGATTAATTTAATTAATGTATTTTAAAAAAAAGACATTCCAATTTCCATTATGTAAATTTTAAGAGTTTAAAATTATGTAATGTAAAGAAAATTCAAAGAAATTAACACAAGCACTGTATTTGTAGTGTTTATTAAAATACATTATTTAAATTTCATTTAAAATTTTAAAATGAAGGTTAATTTACTCATTTAATTTGACTATTAATGCTTTATTAATATACTGATGTATTCAAACAAATGAATGAAAAAAAAAATTCACATAAAATACATATTATACATAATTGTTTCTTTAACTATCCAACACAGACTGCACTAAATCTCTTTTTCTGTCATTCCAATTAATATTCATCATCCTGTGGGACATGGCCAATTCAATTCAAATTCATCTTATTTGTACATTTTGTTTGTATTCTAAGTGCTCACTGGTTCACTCCCTACAGCTGACTGACCTCAGTGCCTGTTGACAATCATCCTCTGTGTCACACTTGAATAATTTCTCATCTTCTGGGTGAGGCTGCACAAACACTGACTTGTCTTATGCGCTCATGCTGTCAGCGGGTGGTACACCACAAACTAATGTTTATTTAAAATGTCTCGCCATCGTATTACTCCAAGAGCTCGGAATGTTCTCTCACCACTGGGCTGACCCATCACTTTAAGAGGGGTTTGTACACTCTGCCTGTACGGCACTGACCCTGCAAGGCCCGGGCTTTTGTATTCCATGGCACAGCCGACAGATCCTTTCTGCATATAAAATGTGTCAGGAAGTATATAATTGATGTTAATGTCTGATCAAAAAGTGGGTTTGTTAAATCATCCGCTTATTACAATTAACTGGCATGAATGTATTGACATAAAATCAAATGCATTTCTGACATAAATTCCCTTGTGTTTTCATACCATCAGCTGTAAAACAGAATGGTTGATCTCCCCTCTAAATGATTAATTACTTGAAGCTTGAATGATTTTGCCTATACATTATTCATCAGTATATAAATCAGTTGTTTACAACACAATAGAAAGGACTTTGTCAGGCCAGAGTTAGAGGTGACACAGATGCATATTTGATCATGCGCTCCAGATTGCACAGAGATCCATCTGTTCAATGTACATGTGCTGATGCCACTGGCCGCATGTCCGAATGTTTAATATTCCCACACGGTTCCAAAATGTTGCTAGACTTTTTGTAAATTAACCCAGATGGAAAAGTCCTACGGAGAATTGGTTCTCAAGGGAGGATGGAAAGAGAGGCTATAATAAAATGACATTTAAAAGAGCCACATACAGTAAGAACTGTGAACAAATATAGAAACTAGGTACATTTTCTGAAGAAAATGTGATGGGTACTATTTTGTCTCAAATTAAATATAGCCTAGCCTCATGTCTCTATGATATTCTGGTACTGAGATATGGCTGGAGTGTGCTGTTACATGGTTGCTAGGGTGTTCTGTATGGTTGCTAAGGTGTTTCTAGGCAGTTGTTATTGTGTTAATGGATTCTTGATGGCTGGGGTCAAAAGAACCAAAATGTCTCTCTAATCGCCTCATCTCAAGATATGATGCTCCTTGCTCCTTTTTAAGGCAAATTTGTGGGATTGTTTTAGCTTGTTTTTTTATCTGCCAGGAAGACGATCACTTTGAAAAAGTCTGATAATCTAGAAAATTCAAGCCACACACTTTTACCTTCATGCATTTAGCAGACACTTTTTTTTCCCAAAGTGATTTACATTGCATTCAAGATTTGCACATGATCAGTTCATGAATTCCCTGGCAATCAAACCCTTGACCTTGCTAATGCTAGCGGCATGCTCTACATGCCTTTGAAATATTATACATATCTGTATCCTTTTTTGGATCCCTATTCATATTACCGGTAATATGCAGAAATTTTGCCTGGAAGAAGAAGAAATATATGAGATAATAGAGATTTAAAGGGACGTGATTCAAATTCTGTTATCATTTACTCCCCCCTCATGTTGTTTCAAAACCACTCTGACTCTCTTTCTTCTGCAAAACACAAAATAAGATATTTTGAAGAAATTTCCATGTTTTTGTCCATATAATGAAAGTCAATGATTCAAAACAACACTGGACCCCACTGACTTTCTTTGCATGGAGAAAAAAAAAATCTTGGTTACAATTTATAATAAGTACACAGTATAGTACTTACAAATCATTTGCAAAGTATTAGTTTATAGTTAATTCATGGAATTAATCAGCTGATTATATTGAATTTGTGATCAATGAGACAATCAATGAGATTATTTTCTGTACCTGTAAATGTTACTCACAAATATCTAAATATATAAACAATGAGATCAGTCAAATTTTAAACCATAGTCTGTTGTTAATGGTCCATGAAAGCATTAAAATATAATTAATTAATAATAAAGAAATATTTATACGTAAAGTAAATCGATACACATTTATCCCTACTTAATCCCCACCTAACTATGAAGTAACAATAAACAAATAGTTTGTGAATTATTTATAAGCACTGTGCTATTGTATACTTATACTTTTACCAGTATCTTCTTTTGTGTTCCACACAGAAAACGAAAGTCAAACAGGTTTGGAATTACATGAGGGCGTATAAATAATGACATTTTTGGGTGAATTATCTCTTTAAATAGTGGTGCATGTTTCAAATATGTGTGCCCTTCACTATTAATTCAAAGAACAGCAGTGACATACAAAATTTTCATGTATAAATTACAGCACAGCAAAATGTCCCCTGCTTTGTTTTATGTACAATGACAGGAAGACATGTCAAACAACAAACATACATGCACAGAACCACTCAATTTGTCCACCAAGCCTATTTTTCCCCTCTTGCCCCCTCACAATCTCTCTCTCCCCCTCCTTCCCTCAAAGCCCACCCTACTCTGAGCCATAATGGTACATGCCATTAGTGAGCACATCTTGAGCAAGGAGGGGGTCTCTGCCTCGCCGAAGAGGCTACGTTAGAGCCACATAAACACATTCACAGATGTGTCTCCATGCGTTCTGACAGCCCGACTGAGCCAAGACCGCCACGCTGAATGAAGACAGAGAAATCAGGGGGAGAGACGGAGAACAACCACCAAGCAAATTATCACACCATTACTGCAGGGTCTTGCCCACATCCATCTCTCTCGGATTGTGAGCTTGAGTGAGAGCACGTCTGACAGGGAAGAGAAGAAAACGGGGGAGATCTACCGGCAGATTCGTCCCCAATTAAGCCCATGTTTCCAGTTTGATCCAGAAGCCACAGTACAAACAAATACAGGGATGCTCTGACCAAAAACAAATAAGAGAAGAGGAGAACGAACAAGAAATCAAGAGAGACACACAAAGACAAAGAGTGAGAGATGGAGGGATTTTTTGAATGAATGAAGCATGCAGCAGCATGTGGTGGAAATAACTGCATCTACGTAAGGTAAGACAAACCTTCTTTGTTTAATCTGTGATGGAGCACAACACAAAAAGGCACACAAATTCTGTGGTGACGAGCAACAACAGAGGCTGAGACTGCTGTTTCTATCTCACGATTGAGAGAGACGGCTGCGTGGATGAGCGCTGGAGAGCCATGCATATATGTTAAGATGTACACGAAGATGAGCTTGTGGCAGAGACCTGAGACAAGCCTGAAGAAAAGATTCACTCGTAATCCGTACAGAGCTCAAAGAGCACCGTGGTGTCAGCTAGAAAGACTCAGTCACCAGCTGGGAACCTTGGGAAACAGTCGTGTTTGTGTATATATTCATGAGTCAATGCTCAGTATGGATCCGTTTTGTTTCTGTTGGATCTCTTGACAATAATGTACGTAGCTTAGACTTAAAATGTAGGAATTTTAACATTGCAACTCACCACTTTTAGGATATTTAGTCCAGGTCGTCTGCGGTTCATTTTATATTCAGTAGCATCTAGACAAAATAAGTGGCAATTTAATATGCATGTCTTATCTGCGCTGCAATGCTAACCACACACGTATCATAACAAAGAAGTGTCAACACTAATGCCAGTTCACTGCTACGGCCATGCAGCACTGCCACTTCTAATCTACACCTGGGTATTAGTGTTCAGTCATTAATGGCTTAGTTTAGGGCCCCTCCCCCCTCCTGACCCAGTGTCAAAACAACCCCGCATGCCGAAAAACAACCCCCGGGAACAATGCACGGCCGGTGCTTAGCAAAAGCGTGATGCTAATTAGATGGAGAAAGCTTTAACAAAAATCAGTGCCATCAACGCTCTCTTTTATTGTGTAAAACCCAACTCTGCCAGCTGCTGAAGCAATAACAACCGTAGCTAAATATGTAAATCATTACATAAGAGCAGGAACGGTGCCGCTCCAGGGCAGGAATATGAAGTCATTAGTAGCAATATCAACGGAAAGTGCATCTCTATGAGGATGCGTCTGGGATGGAGTTCCACATTAAGTAACAGATTGGGCAACTTTTACTGGAAAGTTTAGCTCAAATGAGCCTGTTCAAAGAGACAAACAATTAGCAACTGTGAGTTGAGAACATACAAGGGAAGTAATGTCATAATTAATCTTATTTGTCACATATCTTAGTTGCAAAATTCTGAGCAAAATTCTCACAGGAAGTAATGAAGTCCTGTCCTTTATCATTATAGACATCACAGTTAACATGAAACGGCATTCACAACCCATTTCACTTTCCTAATAAGATGTATTCCCTAGTGAAACAGGATTTTCAATGGGAGAAATGGGGCACAACTTGATTTTATTGAACTGGGAATTGATTGGATCATAAAAAGCAGGCGCTCTGTTCTACACCAGATTGAATACAGACCTGAATGTGAGATTGCTGTGATTATTGAGGACTTCTTCCATCCACTGGTACCTACTTTCGAATCAGTCTTGGATCTTGTTGCATCATAATTATTTTTCAAGATTTTTAAAAAAATCTATAGTGAGTATAGATTATTTTCACATTCTGTATTACATTAACACTAACCAGCATTGAATTACTATTGCCAATCATTTCTATGTCAGTTAATGTAGTCAGTTTACATTACCTAAAACAGTAGCCTTAAAATAGTGTCTATACAAAATGTTAATATAATATAATATAATATAATATAATATAAGCAAAATCACACAGCTAAGCTAATTTGCAAGAGAAAACAGAAAAACATAATAAAAATATTATTATATAATTATATTACATTATATGTAATAAACTATACTACCAGATGAACTTTGCTGTTATGCTGTCTCTCTTATGGGAGCTCTCAAACCACTCAAACATTTTAGCCTGCGCTCTGCTTTGTGGTGTCAGTACATAGCACTGATGGCTTGTATTTCACCTTCAGCAATATTAAAGACCCACAAACAAAACATTCATACTATATATTCAACACAGTAATCTATAAAACCCCTGAATGACCAACCATAATTTGTGTGATCACAGAGCACTCGAGTAGCAAAGGGACAGAGACAAAGAACACAAGCCAACAATATCATTCTACTCCTCAGACAAATCCATGCGGCTGCAAGGAATTCAAAAGCAGATTTCAAAAATAAAATAAAAAGTCCTGTGGGTGAAACTCAGTGTTTCTGTTGAAAACAGTTCTGACGTAGGCATTTGAAAGCACACTAGGCTGGAGCTGCTTGCTGCAGGCGCTCTTGCCCTCCCTCACACTCACTCATGTGCACTTTCACACAAGTTCACACAATCAACCTCTTGCCCATATGTGTACGATTTGTTCATGTAGTAGACAAACACTCTGATTCAAACCACAAGTGTTATGTCCCGTTTCGCTTAAGAAAACCCACATAAAAACCTGTTTTCACATGTGTCACACAGGCAAGGTTAGTTTGCTCAGGGACTCTAAGCTCTTGAAAGACTGTAAAGCGATTCACAATGCCATCCGAATCTCCATGCCATGAATATTAACCAGCACAATTGTTCCCTGAGTGACGCTACCATGGCTGCATTATTCATTCATCCCGACGCTGCCACAAAGAGTTACATCTATGGCCAGATCTGCTCTGTACCAGCTCGCGGTGCCCGAAGTGGAGCGCTAACACCCATAGCTCTCTCTCAATGGATGGCTAATGAACAGATGAGAAACTGAATAAGGAAGAAGGAAGAGAGGAAAAAGGCAGGAAAACAGATTGCCAGGCCTCAGGCTGGGCTGTTATTCTGCCTTCTTGAATTCAGCACTGCGGGGCTTTGAGCTTGTGTTTGGCTGCCATCTCTGGCCCACTTTAGTCGTGCAGTCGTAGACACACACACAAACACACTCCCATTACTGAACCATAACACCCCCAGGGACAGCGGAAGAGCTCGGCTCATAGTAGCAGAAGAGCTAAGAAGCTAAAGTGAGAATGCCAGGCCATATTTCCTCAGCGGGGTCTCACGTGGCCGCCCACCCTCCATGTGCCAAACAACTTCATCCATTCATGCTGTATATGGCTCACCTTTTTCTAAATGATGTTTGGCGGCTGTACAGTAATGGCACAATCCTATTATTGCGTGTATGTGTGAATGTGAAGCGAACAACCATCATAAGACGACTGACATGCATTCTCGACTCCTTTCTGTAGCACATGGGTGGCAGGGGTCCAGGACCACGTTGTTCTTACAGACCTCACATGTGTTTGACAAAAGTAAATGGCCTATTCCATTTTGGAGGCAAGAGACATAACAAAAGCAACATGATTTTTATTTTAATAGCCTACCATTGCTTGCAAAAGTTTTATTGGATCGGCCACCCAAAAAATTAACATTCTGACTCTCCTTCATTCTGTACAAAAGCTGTTCGACTTTTTTTGTGGAACACAAAAGATATTTTAAAAAATATTTTTTTCCATACAATAGAAGTCAGAGCGGTCCAACCGGCTTTCATTATATGGAAAAAAGACATTTTTCAACATATCTTCTTTTGTGTTCCACAGAAAAACGCCACTGAGGTTTGGAATGACCATCCCTTTTAATATGCAGTTGTTGAGTTTTCAAAATTTTCCTCTATGATATGTAGAAAAAAAGAAAGTCATATAGATTTGAAAAACTATCCTTTAAAATGTACATTTTTCCAATTAATCCACCTTATATTCTCACTATATAAAGTGTTGACGTGTTACCTTGGTAATATTTCATTACTTTTTGACAGCATTAACATTAAATATGCAATAAAAATAATGCTTTAATGCAAAGTTATTACCAACTCGTACCCCCTGACCATAACTTCTGCTAATTCTGCAGTCAGCTAATTCTGCATATCTTCAGCAGGAAAAATGTCTCTAAACCATGTTTACCAGAATAGATCAAATTAGTCACGAGTGATTCATACAAGTTATGTTCTTGCATTAAAAAAACCCCCAAAATTAAAACCTTTCAACACTAAAAGTAGTTCAATTAGAATCCTGAAGAAACAGATAATGCAACAACACAAGATTTCTGTCTTATGAATAAAACAGAGAGAGAGAAGACGTAATCCTTGAATGTTCCCTGCGTGAACTGTCTCTAAAATGAGTGATTTCACTAAGTGGGGAGAATGTTCAGAGCACAAATCCTGTCTATTCTTACTCTCTTACTGCTGAAAAGTCTGAACCATACCATATAAATGTCTATAAAGACACTGTGTACTTTACAGCATTCTTGATGAGAATGCAAAAGGAGCACCAATAAGCAAATGACCTTTAAAAACAATAAAGTCTCCCTTTAGTAAATCTAATTCTGCTAAGTATCTGTCCTCCGTGTGCGTCCTCTGGAACAGCAGTAATACATAGGGCCCCCTCCCCACCTGTGCTATTCCGTCTGGCAGCAGCCCCCAGTCCCTCAACAGCAGCTGCTGCTGTGCTCACGATACGAGCACTGAAATATCTGAGACCAATCAGATTTTCTAATCCTGCAGATTCACTAGTGACCATGACCATTTCATCTCTGGACACCAAGAGCATTCATATTTAATTTGAGTCTTCAGTCATGTCCTTCCTACAGTATGAAACAGGATTGACACAGCAAAGCACCTGGCCTTAATGATTTGGCTGCTGTTTGGGAAATTCAGTTTTGCTGAATACAGAATTTAGTCACATTGTTGTTTGACCTCTTGCATTAAATGACTTGTACTATGTGTAATTATGTTTAATTAATAATAGTAATAACATTATAGTTAATAAATATTTCAACTGATTAAAACATATTTAAAATGAAATATTTTCTCATTATCATTGTGAGATGTAATTGACAATGCTATTATTATTCAGCATTTGATTAATCATGGTCTTACTAGTGCCACAGTAATTCTTGCTAATCAACCTGTTATATTATCTCATCTCTGTGAAATTGAATATATAACAATGCAACAAACCTGCCTTTTAAAACAGTATTCATAATTGTGCAGCAGAACCACTTGAACTGCAGAAAGAGGTGTTGTGTTTGTCATCGGGTTGCTTTTTGTAGTAGTTTCTCTAATGACCTGCTAGTTAAAGTAGTTACAGATAGCCTCTTTAAAGCTCTTGTGTGCTGTCGAGCATGCTGTTAGGAATTACTGCTCTTCTTTTGTATAGTAATCTGACCAGAACATTGCAGATCACATCAGCGTCAACTGGCAGGCTGGGTAGTGTCTGATGTGACACTATGCTGCTTTCAGCTGCCTCTGGGTTTTGTTTTCACTGAGCAGGATTCGTGACCTATAAAGGACCTTGCATGTACTGTATCTGACAGATAAACTGATGAAACTAGATAGTATTTAGTATGTTAACAATTTAACAAGATATTAAATCAGAGTTTAAACACTGCTTCATCAATAATGTCACGAATCAGGCCTCTGTGGCTCTCTCCGATGGCCTCCGGAGGGCACCCTCTCCCGAGTACTAACGTTCATGGACTACATTTCCCAGACACCCCGTACCTGGGACTGATTATGGCACAGGTGTTCCCCCTTAGCTTCCCTATTTAAGCAGCGCTCAGACTCTCTATGTTTGCGAAGTCTTGTATTGCCCCGGCTACATTTCTGAGCGTTTATCCCCTATCTTGTCGTCTCTTGTGTATTACCTCGGACTGTTCTTACTAGTGTGATTCTCTGCCGCCTGCCCCGACCCTCGCTCTGCCACTGTTTATTCTCTTGGATTTCCCCTGCTGTACGTGACGCTGTTGACTGAATACTGCCTGTTTTACTCTGCCTGTTATTCTAATAAAAGCTGCAAATGGATCCGCACGCCTCTGACTCAGCATTACAAATAAGATGACACTATACTCTTGTCTTGGGCTTTAATTACCAGTTTAAAAATGGATTTAGTCAACCTCAGCCTCCTTAGCTTTAAATTAAATTCTGCTCTTTCACGATGAGGTAGGGACTCAATTACCATTTGAGCTACTCAAATGTGAATATGCTAAAAA
>NW_015557074.1:23430-25678 GCF_001515605.1 Sinocyclocheilus anshuiensis
TATATATATATATAATACAAGGCGGTTTCCAGCTGAAATAAACATTATATAAGTTTTATTACTTTTCACACAAATTATGATTATAGAGGCAGGTTATTGATAAAAAAAAAGACTTATTTTCATTTCAAATTAATACATTTAAAGTTTGCATCACATAAGGATTTCTACATGAATGGCTTTTCTGATGTAGTAAACATGCTCTGTAACTCACCTGGTACTACCCTTGAAATTCAAATCGCAATAAAAGAGGTCCAACCCTTGTACATTTTAAGCAAGCTAAAATGCCATGTTTGTTTCTGCAATGTGTTTTTATCTTATGCTTGCTTTTGTCGGTTTAGGGTAGGTAGTTATTTTCAAATGCGAAACAATTAAGCTTTTAGCGCCCCTCACTGGACTGGATTTCATTTCCGAACTTTGGCGATACATAACACCCAAACTAACAAAACATTACCAGATTAATTTTATTTTGTTTTGGATAAAACTGACTGTGTTTTATCGCCACTCACTAAACATTTCTCTTTGAAAATGTTGTGAAACACACAAGAAGCAACGTAATATCATTTTGCAAAAATTTTGCCACAGCCACAGGCCAATGAGCCTGGGTTGGTAATTTTACTACAGTACACACATGGAATTCAGCACTTAACTGTTTTAAATAGACTCATGATAAAGACGTAAATGATGACATTGCAATACCAGCATTAAAGTGAAATGGAATTTAATTCAATATGAACAATTGCACAGTTTGAGTGAGCCAGTTCAAATATAGAAAAATAGATATTGTGCAGACCCAAATGGGTTATGCATCACAGTGATCATGGTGAAATTTACAACATTAGTATTGTGTACAGACATCCTTATTAGCCAGAGGGCTCGCAGTAGCTTACACATTCACTTTGAGCTGATCTGAGCCAAACTCACCATCATTTGACTCTGAAAGAACAGTGAATCTCTGAAAATGGGAGACATGCTACTGGCCACTTTTATTACCTTTCAAACTGTAATTTAATATGCTACTAAGATTTATTCACAGAGGACTATTTTCTGCCTTGGCTTGGTGTTTCACACACTGCCCTGAGAGAGTATGTGTGTTTATTACATGGCTCTCTGGAATATTTCATCCTGACTGGTCAGTAGCGGCATTCTGCAGTCAGATATTTTGGTATAATGACGCTGATCTGTAAAATTGCGGCTGATTAGAAAATGGATTTTGCGATGCAGGAAAGACGTGGCCAGTAGAGGACAGTTATATGTCATTCTTTGAACAAACACAGATAGCTAGTAAATAGCACTGCTTGTGCTTGAGTAAATAATAAACGTGGTCATGTTATTTTTAGGGCCAGAGCACCTATGGTGTGAGGACCCTATTGGAATTGCTCCGTTTCTTCTTCTTCTTCTCCAAAGTGAATCGCAGTTTTGAGGGCCTAAACATGCTCCAAAACGCATGAAACTTTGCACACGCATCAGAACTGGCAAAAATTTACATCTGATATGGTTTTCAGAAGTGGGTGTGGCAAAATGGCTCGATAGCGCCACCTGTAAAATTTCAATGGAGTGCACCTCGAGCTGCATTTTACGTACATGTACGAAACTCGGTATGTACATGTAACACACCATTACCTACAAAAAAGTCTCTTGGTACAAAATCTAAAACCCAACAGGAAGTATATTATTTTGAATTTCCTGTACGATTTTTGTGCAGTTTTTGCCATTTCTAGGCCTCGTACTTTGACGAACTCCTCCTACAGTTTTAATCGGATCATCTTCAAATTTGGTGAGGGTTATCATAAGGCCTTTGTGACATTAAATTGTGAAGATCTTGAGTTTTCGTCAAAGAACGTGTCCCTGGCGGCCTGACAAAGTTTGATGTTTTGCCATGAAACAGGAAGTTGCTGTAACTCAGGCAAGCAATGTCCGATCGGCTCCAAACTTCACAAATTTGATAGGTGTTCTGTTCTGAACACATACCCATGCCCATATACAGTTATAGTCATAGCGCCACCTGCTGGCAACAGGAAGTGTCATGGTTAACACTGTTATGGACTAAGAACATATTAAAACGTGTCAACAAGTGTTAAATAGGCTGGCAACATGCTAGAAACATACTAAAACATGCTAGCAACACTTAGCTAAGTGTTAAAACATGCTATTAATGCAATGAAACAGGAAGTTGCTGTAACTCAGGCATGCAATGTCCAATCTGCCCCAAACTTAACATGTTTGATAAGAGTCCTGGCCTGAACACATC
>NW_015557074.1:25688-26883 GCF_001515605.1 Sinocyclocheilus anshuiensis
ATAGCGCCACCTGCTGGCAACAGGAAGTGACATGTTTTGCACTGTTATGGACTCCTAGGAACATATTAAAAAGCATCAGCAAGTGTTAAATAGGCTGGCAACATGCTAGAAACATACTAAAACATGCTAGCAACACTTAGCTAAGTGTTAAAACATGCTGTTAATGCAGTGAAACAGGAAGTTGATGTAACTCAGGCATGCAGTGTCCAATGTGCCCGAAACTTAACATGTTTTATGAGAGTCCTGGCCTGAACACATCTACATGCCAAGATTTAGTTATAGTCATAGCGCCACCTACTGTCAATAGGAAGTGACAACTGTGATGCACTATTAGCAACACAGTAAATTATGCCATTGTGTGCTAAACATGTTGAGAAGAGTCCTGTCCTGAACATATCTACATGCCCGTATTCGGTTATAGTCATAGCGCCACCTGCTGGCAAGAGGAAGTGACATGCTTAACACATGGACTCCTAGCAACATATTAAAAAGCGTCAGCAAGTGTTAAATAGGCTGGCAACATGCTAGAAACATGCTAAAACATGCTAGCAACACTTAGTTAAGTGTTAAAACATGCTATTAATGCAGTGAAACAGGAAGTTGATGTAACTCAGGCATGCAGTGTCCAATCTGCCCGAAACTTAACATGTTTGATGACAGTCCTGGCCTGAACACATCTACATGCAAAGATTCAGTTTTAGTAGCGCCACCAATAGGAAGTGACAACTGTGATGCACTATTAGCAACACAGTAAATTATGCCATTGTGTGCTGTGTGCTCTAAAAAATACGTCTTGCAGATGTAAATGCAGACATCAAATAGACGTCTCCGAGATGTATGTGTGCTATCAGGGTTTACACTGTGATGCACTATTAGCAACACAGTAAAATATGCCATTGTGTGCTAAACATGCTAGAAATGCTAGAAAAAATGCTAGCAACACTTATTAAGTGCTGAAGCATGCTATTAATACCATGAAACAGGAAGTACAGGAAGTTCATGCATACAGTGCCCAATCTGCCCCAAACTTCACACGTTTTATAATTGTCCTGGCCTGAACACATCTAAAGGCCTATATTCAGTTAAAATTATAGCGCCACCTGCTGGCAACAGGAAATAACTTGTTTCACACTAACTTAAACATGCAATGTCCGATCTGCCCCAAACATCACATGTTTGATAAGAGTCCTGGCCT
>NW_015557074.1:29791-44854 GCF_001515605.1 Sinocyclocheilus anshuiensis
ATGCCAAGATTTAGTTATAGTCATAGCGCCACCTACTGTCAATAGGAAGTGACAACTGTGATGCACTATTAGCAACACAGTAAATTATGCCATTGTGTGCTAAACATGTTACTACAAACTCATGTTGTTGTAACTCATGCATACAATGTCCAATCTGCCTCAAACTTCACATGTTTGATTAGAGTCCTGGCCTGAAGACATCTACATGCTCATATTTGGTTATAGTTATAGCACCACCTACTGGCAACAGGAAGTGACATGTTTTACACTGTGATGCACTATTAGCAACACAGTAAAATATGCCATTGTGTGCTAAACATGCTAGAAATATGCTCAAAAATGCTAGCAACACTTATTAAGTGCTGAAGCATGCTATTAATACCATGAAACAGGAAGTTGTTGTAACTCATGCATACAGTGCCCAATCTGCCCCAAACATCACACGTTTTATAATTGTCCTGGCCTGAACACATCTAAAGGCCTATATTCAGTTAAAATTATAGCGCCACCTGCTGGCAACAGGAAATAACTTGTTTCACACTAACTTAAACATGCAATGTCCGATCTGCCCCAAACATCACATGTTTGATAAGAGTCCTGGCCTGAACATGTCTCAAGGCCAATATTCAGTTATAATCATAGTACCACCTGCTGGCAACAGGAAATTTCTTGTTTTACACTAACTTGAACATGCAATGTCTGATCTACACCAAAGTTCACATGCTTGGTAAGAGTCCTGGCCTGAAGACATCTACATGCCAATGTTCAGTTATAATCATAGCGCCACCTGTTGGCAGCAGGGAATTTGGCACATATAAATGACTTTGACATATTCCTTCTATATTTACCACTTTAAAAGTATATTGCCCGTTGTTCGCTGTTTTCCTATGGAGGTGAGCCTAGATGCGAGGGCCCTTTCATCACTGCTTGCAGCTTTAATGTTTTCATGTATTTTTGTTTGCCTGCTGTTTGGGAACGTAGTCATGAAAGACAGTTCTGGGAGGTAATTATACCAAACCACTTTAATGATAAACTTTGGCTCAGGCATTTCAGAATGACCAAAACAACATTTCAGATTGGTCTGCTGGTTAGTCCAGTTATGCCCTCCCATACATGCAGTCACATGACCTTTTTTATGTGCATCAAGTAATGTAAATGTAAATATAAGTTCCGACTGGAGAAGTCGTGGCCTAATGGTTAGGTTAACCCAAAGGTTGCGGGTTCGAGTCTCGTACCGGCAGGGATTGTAGGTGGGGGGAGTGAATGTACAGCGCTCTCTCCCACCTTCAATACCACGACTGAGGTGCGCTTGAGCAAGACACCGAACCCCCAACTGCTCCCCGGGCGCCACAGCAAAAAAAAAATGGCTGCCCACTGCTCCGGGTGTGTGTTCACGGTGTGTGTGTTCACTGCTGTGTGTGTGCACTTTGGATGGGTTAAATGCAGAGCAGTAATTCCAAGTATGGGTCACCATACTTGGCCACATGTCACGTCACTTTCACTTTAACTTTCAAATTGCGAATTTTTAGAATTTATGTGCATCTTGGTTTTTCCATTGAGCGTTTTTATGCAATATCCCAAAATCCGCATAAAAATGGTGGCTGGAAACATAGCTATTGCTACACTATTGACAATGGACAATGAACCTTTTTTTTTTTTTTGCCTGCAAAATTTCACAGAAATTTCCAAACTGATCTTAAGGGAAAACATAACTATTTAACTATTTATACACCTAACTATTTAATAAGGTGCTGATTTTGTATGAATGTAGGCTATACAATGTGAATTACAGACCAAGCTATGCTACAACAAAATATGCTTGTATGTTTTGTCTATTTTCCATTATTGCGCAGGTTAAACAAAAACTACAGCTTCAGAACAACTTAATCTCCACAGCTGGCTATCGATTGTATACCTACAAAGTGAGATGCCCCTTTTCATCTTTAATTTGTTCTAACTCCACTTGGCATCTTTCATCTGACGTTTCTAATGTCCAGTCTCTCAGTGCTGAGATGCAGGGCACATGTGCTTTTGAAATGGCTATTGCAGCTTAATGAATGTCGGCGGAATCCCATTAAGGTCCATCAGTTGCACAAATTATGTTTACAAAGGAGGATTGAGCAGCTGGTGGTAATTTTTCTCCCGAGAAGTGAGCCACCATTGCTGGAAGAATGAAGGGATTTGAAAACCATGTGCAGCGATTCAACAAACATTTTTTATGCGTCAAATCACACAATAATTTTGATCACCTGAGAACATGGCACTCTGTTGGATGTATAGTTTGTACAAAGTTTGCCAAGACCACTGGATGGTCTTACAAAATGATTTGAAAGAATTTGTTGACTGAAAGGCTTCATGTGGTTTAATGACGAGGGATGCGCGGGCTCTGACGCTGTTCAATTGTTCCATAAATGCTAAATGAGATAAACAGAAAACCAATAGATTTGTCCGCAGTGAAAACATGTCAGTGGGAATTCTGAGGTAAAAGCGCTTGGTTTATCGACAACCTCTTGCTGTACTAAACTAATCCCCCTATGTCTTCGGCAACATACTGTGCTGTTATTGACATGCTAATGTTCGGTGTTAAAGACAGCGAGCGTTTGAGTTAGCATGGGGATTCCCTGCGCACCCCGTGCTGGTCCGATGCTTTTTACACCACTGCAGTCATTCTAAATGAGCTACAAAACCCAACTCTGACTAGAGGGAATTACAAAACAAGGACCCAGCACTTCTTCTAGCAACAAAGAGAATGGCTGATTTTATTTTTCTCCCACCACAGTCTATCTAGAGTCTTTGTATTTAGGGAGAAAAAGCTTGTGATGCTTGAAAACGCCAGTTTGTTTCTTAGTCATCCTCCCATCGTGAGCCTACTGCGATACTCGTAGGTAATGAGTCTGGTGTGCCAACTATTTGCATATCCAATTAAACCTCCCTGTCTTCAATAGGGGCACTTTAAGAGGATAATCAGGGCTGCATGGTAGGCTGAGACAGGAAGCATGACTCATTTTAGACTATTGGGTGACTGAGAGTCTAACAGTAGCTTAAATTTTGGATTAAGACGTTTGAGATATTTTTTCGCTGTTACCAGAGAGGGATTGAACTATAAAAATCTTTTATTTTTCAATAATGCAGAGGATGCAAGGACATTTTAGCATTCATAATAGTCAGTGTCAGAATCATCTAAACAATTGCACATAATCAGATTAATCAAGAGAAGTCAGAAGGATCCAAATAAGATGACCAAAATTAGTTCTTATTCAACACGCTAGACAGTATGAAGCATGAAATTGTGGATCTAATTCAGTGTAGAATTAATAAACGTACAAATGGCTTCATATCAGGTTAGATTACTCAGGTTATTACACTCATTACGAGTGATGTTGGTAATTTGACCCATAACCACATTAGCAAATTATATAAGAGCTATTTCACTCTGGAGGGTCCTTAGTCCTGAGATTGATCTGCCATATATATGGAACACGTATTGACCTGTTAACTAAGCTTTTACAACATTGATTTTACTGATTTTCCCATATCTCCTTTGCTTCTCTTAACCTGCGCTGCTGCAGATAAATATTCATGAACTTTTCTCAGTTGTATGTTCTGATGATATATAAGGGTGTTTCTTCACTTTAATGTTCCAAGGAATGTTTTTAGATATCTAACAATAAAATGTAAATAAATTATTAATAATAATAATAATAAAAAGTTATTTTAAATTGTTAAGTTATTTTGACAGTACTTGTCAAAAGGTTAGAATTATTAAGATTTAGAATGATTAAGATAACTTAATGTTTTTGCTAAAACATGGCTATATTAATTTGATGAAAAATACAGTAACAACAGTAATATAAAATTTTAACTACAATTTAAAATAACTTTTTATTATTATTTATTAATTATTTATGTATTTACATTTTCCATATGTATATTTAAATTTACAGTATATATATATATATATATATATATATACACACACACACACACACACACACACACACACACACACACACAGTGGTAGGAATTTTGACAGAATAGGTTCCAATTCATCTTTATTTGGTCAAATTCAATACAATTTTGAAAAAAAATTAGTGTTATTTGTCTGGTTCAGAGAAAAACTGTGTGAAATAAAAGTAGTTTTATGTTTCAACCTTGATTCTACCCCTAAAAGGTGGCCTTGTGATATTTCGGAGTTGCATTAAATCTCGAAAACCATGGCTATTTTATAACTGACCTTCACCTTATCAGACAGAGACGTTTTATCCTTTAGATAAGCATCGGTGCAGTGGACATTACTGCCGTGGATTGTGTGGAACAGGCAGCCATTGGGCAGTGTGTAATTGATCTGTGTGTGGCCGTTTCTCTCTGTGCACCAGGGGTGAATCATCACCGCTGAACGCTAGACAGACATGTGAGAGAAAAGACTAATGGTGCAAGGGATACATTCTCATTTACAATCATTTACACCATTCAATGCTACTGAGCTAAATAACAAATTTTTGGTGATTTTAAACACATGTGAGAAGGCCAATGCTGCTAATAGTTATTCAGCATCATGCAATGAGAGGGCACATTTTTCAGATTGCTTCAGTCTGTGACTCGTGTCCCTGCGGACCACAGCCCTCCAGAGGAGGCGTTTGCACACACAGAGTTGTCCTCATCAGCCTAACCCAGTGAGAGAGACTGTCAAAACAATGGCCAATTAAAGGGCTCCATCTGTACTGTACAGGCAATTCGTTTGAGAAAGTATAACATGGCTTGCAGGAGGCCATATGTAATCTTAATGCTGAGAGTCACGTTCAGTGCGTGTGCAGCTTTAGTGCAGATGAACAGACTAAATTTGTATCCTGCAGATTAGGACCGATATCACGCTTGTGAGATAGAAATATGTGCTTATGATTTCCCCTGGCTTTCTGTAATTTAGCACATGGTTGAACCAGTTGGTACGAAATCGATAGCAGATTGTAAGAAAACACATTTATTCTCATGTTTCACAGTGAAGATATATGTGAAACATGATGACTTACAAACCACAGCTGGATCATTCTCTAAATATGGTGGCAAAAATTCCTTGACTTTGTGGTCAAAAGATTTCAATTATTAATTAATGAAACTGTATCTATCTATCTATCTATCTATCTATCTGCTTGCTTAGTTACTTATTTATCATTTAGTTTTAGCATTAGTGTGTCTAGCAAGTCTGCAAAAATGAAAAATAATTCATTAAAATGAATTCATTAAAAAGTAATTAATAAACTTGTACTTTTTTATCCCTTTATGTCTGTGAGGATTAGACCTATTTTGTCATGTGTTTCAGTTCCTGTTTTGTCTTATTTGGTCATGTTCCTGTCCTCGTTTAGTTTGATTATGTTCCATTGATGTCACCTGTGTTCCCCTGATTGCCCTGTGTTTAAAAGTCCTAGTCTGTTCAGTTTGTCTTTGTCAGGTCTACTCGTTCTCTACATGTGTTGGCTCAAGCTCCCATTGTGGATGATCTCCTGTGTTTCTTGATTAAAGACTGTTAAACGTTTCCTCGTGACTCCGTGTTCCCTCAACAACGTAGCATGACAGAAGACCTGACCCAAAACCAGTTACCTCCGTGTTTTCACCTCCGTTTGTTTTCTCGTTTTTCCCAGTATCTTTTTTTTCCATTGTGCTCCCTGGATGGATGCCCTTCTTTGCCCCGAATACCTCCTCCTCCTGCTGGAGCAGGGGGACAAAGTTCTCGAGCACCACACTAGACTGTTCCAGCTGCTAGCAAGCACCACCAACTACCTGGACGACGCGCTCTGTGCGTTCTACAACGCCAGTCTAAACATCGAGTGCAGAGCGCCGTCGTCCGAAGATGGTCCTCGAGAGGATTTCGGCATGTTTGTGGAGTGGATTCTGGCGAGAAACGAATCCACTCCGGACCCAGAGCCCAGCCCACCATCTCCCCGCTGTGCGGAGCTAAAGCCCAAGCCCACCGATGACGGAGAGCCAATTCCTGCCATGATCTACGAGCCAGCGCAATGCTGAGCGACTGAGCGGAGGATCGCCCCAGATGTAGAGCCCAAGCCGTCAGACCAGGTGCGTGAGCCGGCTGCAACGCCCACCACAAGGGAGAAAGCCGCGGACGGTGTGAGCGCGGAGAGGAGCTCTGCCCCCTGCACCGCGGGTGAGCTGAGTATGGCACGGCGAATGTGCCAAACCGAAGAGGTGAGGGCTCCAGTCCCCGAATTCAGTCCAGAGCGCCCTCCAGTGCCCGCTCCTAGAAAGCGCCCTGCAGAGCTCAGAGTTCCTCCAGAGCGCCATCCTGTTCCCGTTTTCAGGCTAGAGGGGGCTCCCGATCCAGAGTTTTGCTCTGAATGCCCGGAGGCTCACAAATGCCCACCCGCTCCTGCCTACTCCACCGCTGTCGTCTGGCAGCCCCGCTGCTCGCCCTCAGCCCACCATCAATACGGTGCGAGTGCCACGGGTCTGCCATCCTCCAGCGTTGCCATGGCTGGAGAATCCCTCACCTCCACCTCCAGCCTCCGAGGCCCGGACTCCGCCTCGGCCCGTAGACCCAGCGGCTCCACCTCGGCTCCTAGCTCCCTCACCTCCACCGTCACCCGTCGATCCACCAGCCTCACCGGGTTCCCTCGTCCCTCCAGCTCCGCCTTGGTCGGGCGTCGACCCACCATCGCCTCAGGACTCCGCTCCTCCGGCTGCACCTCGTTGCTCCGTCCAACCGGCTCCATTGGCCTCCTTCCTCCCGCCAGCTCCACTTTGGTCCTCAGTCGCTCTGGTTCCGCCGCGGATCTCCGCCTCCGCCTCGGTCGCCAGAGCCCTCGGCTCCACCTTGGCCCCCCGGATCCTCGGCATCCCCCTGGCTCCCTTCATTGCCTCCCTGGTCTCTGTCTGCCAGCCCCCTCCCAGATGTCCGTCCTCCTCCTGAGCCTCCTCATTTCCCACCCATTCTCCCCCCCTCTGTTGTTCTACGGTGCGAGGACGCACCTTCCGGGAGGGGAGCGAAATGTCAGGATTGGACCTGTTTTGCCTTATTTGGTCATGTTCCTGTCCTCATTTAGTTTGATTATGTTCCATTGATGTCACCCGTGTTCCCCTGATTGCCCTGTGTTTAAAAGTCCTAGTCTGTTCAGTTTGTCTTTGTCAGGTCTACTCGTTCTCTACGTGTGTTGGCTCAAGCTCCCACTGTGGATTTATCTCCTGTGTTTCTTGATTTAAAGACTGTTAAACGTTTCCTCGTGACTCCAGCGTGTTCCCTCAACAGCGTAGCGTGACAATGTCATGTTACTGATTTTTAAAACTATTATTTTGTATTCTTCCAAGGTAAAAGTTCAGAGGAAAAAGAGGCTGTTTAAATGTGTACATGGTGAACTTTGCATTTACCTTTCAATTGTATTGTTTTTTTTCTGAAAAATATATAAAGAAAAATATATTTTTGTTTTTCATTAATTTTTTGATTAACAACAATGTCAAACTTACAGTAAAGACCCTCAGTTTTTTTTTTATTCTGAAATTAATAAAAATGTACTTTTTAAGCCAGAAAAAAATATTTATTTTTTTTGGAGGATGACTCTGTAAATAGATGCCAAGTTCATGGGGATGTTTTTTTTCTTGTTTTTTGAAAAGACCAGGCATCCTACAAGCCCTGTAGATGTTTAACATGAACAAGAACTCGGTTTTCCACAGAAAGCTGGCAATATTAACATTTATCCTCATGTGGTGCTTCTCCAATACAATCAGAAATACTTACCAAAACAATCATATGTGTTTAAATAGTTTCAAACAAAGTAAGCAGTTTCCACGGTTTTTAATCAAATTACTGCCAAAAATGTTTCACAATATCACTTATTATATTCCAGCCCACGTAAGAATACTATCCCTTCAATTTCTACCATTTAATAAGCCCATTTTAATCCACTTTAAGTTGTTGGTTTCATTCCTGTGGGACATTGTATAAAGCTCATCAGAGGAACAGTAACCAAGGGGGCTGGAGTTTAGTGAAGGGTCAGTTCTTTGTTTTTAGTTAATTAGCTCGCTTGCTCTTCCGGCCTACTGAGTTTAAACACGCAATCTGAAAAAAGACATCTGAAATCTTATTGAGAAGGTCAATCAGACTGAAGACAGCATGAAGCCAGTGCGATAAAAGCTCAACTCAAGCCAATTCACAGCAGTCCTTCTGGGGCCCGGGGTCCTATGAGATTTTGATCCGGGAGTGCTCTGCCTGCCAATGCCGGCTCTGACGAGATCCCAGGCAAGGGCGAGCAGGACACACTGAGCCGAGTCGAGACCTTGGCACATTGCTGCTGACTGGCAATACTGATTTGTTCCTACTGTTTCCACAGCAACGGCCATGTGTGCTTTGTCGTGCTGAACACACACAGGATGGGAGGAAACAGACATCATACTGTATTTGTACCAGTTCACCATCCATGTTGAGCAGCTACATGGCATGAGCTAAACATAACAATGTCCTTATTGTGATCAAATGGAAACCAGTCATGAAATCAGTGCTGTTGTGCTTCGGTGAAACAAAGAAAACCACTTCTTTTGTATAGCTGTCACTTGGTGCAGCTTTTTTCCTTCAGCCCACGGGAATTATTTGCTCATTACTTTGTCAGGATCTCTTTATTCTCAATGTAAAATGTGCCTAAATTGCTCTTCGAGTCTCCTGCTGTGTGGGTTCTGGTGCGAATTGAGCCAGCCAAGCCAGATGCTTTGCAGAGTGTCACTGCGTCTCCTGAGACTGTGAGTCTGCAGCGGAGCTTTTAATCAAAAACCTGCATGTCAGTGCAAGCCGAGGAAACAGATCTTCCTATTCATCAACATGTCACCCTGATTTTCATTAGACACTATCTAGATATACATTTATTGCAGTCTCCGCCATGAAAAGTCTCAAAGCCAGCTGAGAGAGGAGCAAGAGGCCTTGAATAATACAAACTGCAAATAAAATGTCAGGCTGGCCTAGAATTTTTTTTTATATACTTATATAAATGAAATAAAATTAACATAAATTAACCAACAAATTGAGGACTGAATGAAATACATTTATGGAGACATTTAAGATTAAGGTTTATTTAAGGTTTATTACTTTATTTTAAGGTGTCCTTGTTACATTAATTATACATTTAAGTACTGAGTAATATTAATTAACTATATTATGGTTAGGGTTAGGATTAGGGTTTGGCTTAGGGTTACTTGCATGTAATTAATAGCATAATTAAAATATGTTATTTATTTATTTATTTATTTACTTTTTTATTTATTTTATTTCGTTTACCATAATAAACAGATATCATAATTTTTAATAAATAAAAAATAAATAAAATAAATGTTCTACTTACTATTTCTTGGTCATTAATGAAATATAACGTTTGCTTACTAAATTAGTATTTATTCATTCAAATTACATTAAATTATAAAACAATGCA
The DNA here is from genome assembly GCF_001515605.1 of Sinocyclocheilus anshuiensis. NCBI lineage: Eukaryota > Metazoa > Chordata > Actinopteri > Cypriniformes > Cyprinidae > Sinocyclocheilus > Sinocyclocheilus anshuiensis. The sequence continues at coordinate 39,211 of NW_015557074.1, forward strand.
GAATAGAAGCAGAAATTTAACTAATGGTCATAAACTATACATTTCTATTTATTTGCAAAAAAAGTGCATGATATTAGAAAACTATGCAAAATAGAATTAATGCAACTAATGGTCTTAAACTTTTGCACAGTGCTGTATATATATCTATAGCACTACATCTAATAAAGAAGCAAAAGGCCAATTATATTTTCCTTACAAAATGCTAAATCTAGTTATGCAGTGAGAAGCTGAAGCGATAATCAACCAATGAAATCCTCAGTAGTTCCGAATGAATGCATGGCTAATTGTTTCTCCTCTCTCTCTCTCTCTCTCTCTCTCTCTCATGTTGTCAGAAGCAAAAGGCCAATTATACTTCCCTAACAAAATGGAATACATAGTTATGCCATTGAGAAGCTGAAATGGTAATCAACCAATAAAATCCCCAGTTGTTCCGCATTAATGTATGGCTAATTGTTACTCCTGTCTTATTGCTCTCTCTCTCTTGGTGTCAAACACGATCAATAACACCTCCCTCTTCCTTATTGCTCAATCACTTTCCAAGTGAAATCACACCAAGAAGCTGAAAAACAGAATTAAATAACCATTTAAATCAGATTTCAGATAAAGCAGTTGTACCACTGCAGAAATTAACCATACTGCTTCAGAAAGTTCAGGAATTAACATTCTCCACTTTGACACCTGAAAACCATTCATTTCTACTGCACTGCACTACTGCACTTCTACTGAAAAAAAAAGGTACAAAAGCTGTCAATAGGATGGTATCCTTTAAAAAAATACTAATATGTATCATGTAGGTACTACATTGTAGGTATAATGTGTACCTTTAAGGTACTAATATGCACCCTTTGGGGTAAAAAGGATCAAAAGTGTTCCCTCAAGTGACAGCTTTTGTACATACGTAGTATTTTACATACATCAAATAAAGTACATACGTAGTATGATATCCCAATACTGATGTTTACTGGCTATTTATTTTCTAGCTGTATCTATGCTGACGTAACACGTCTGTGGAAAGGATTTTTGGAATATAGTAAACACCAGTGGGTTTCATCTAGTCATCCAAACCGACAGAAGCCTAACTTCTGAAAAACACCACCATTAGTGTGATATTTCTTGTGTGGATAAGCCTGTGAAGGTCCATTTACCACCTTCTGTCTGTACTTGGCCAAACCATCCTGAGTGTTCTGGCATGCAAGCTTTATCCCCATTTACCATGTAAGCAGATTCAGGCATTACAACAGACTAGCTGTGGATGTACAGCCTGCAAGACCTGCTAAATATAACTGCTGGAGAGAGTTTTACAGGGTTTTCTGTCTATGTTTGGGTGTCCTAGAGCAGGAGGAGCTCAGAAAGAGGTTAGCAGTGTGTGTTATCCAGATAGCAGGAGGCTGAGCCGAAAGTTAAGAGGCATAAAAGCTGCTGAAATCAATAAGTAGAGATGATCCGAACGAGAGTGACAGGAAAATGACAAATCTGATAAGACTTCCTGTTTGGGTGACATTAGCACAGCCATGAGCAATTTGTTTGCCATTAGCATCTATCAGACAAAGGGCTGTGCCCGTGCTATATTCATTTGCACCTGCAGATGTACAGTGTTCTTGTAGAGGAGACTGGCGGCGATTGTAACACATTACATTTCTTCAATGACAAACATGTTAGACTGATGACATATTAAACATATGCTTAGTAAAATCCTGCCTGAGAAAAAGCGTTAGTGCTTAACTTTGTGACAAGTTGTAGACACGAACCTTTAACTTAAAAAAAAACAAAACATTTTTAAAGGATTAGTTCACTTCCAGAATAAAAATTTCCTGATTATTTACTCACCCGAGTGTCATCCAAGATGTTCATGTCTTTCTTTCTTCAATCGAAAAGAAATTAAGGTTTTTGAGGAAAACATTGCTGGATTTTTCTCCATATACACAAATACTTGTCTTGCACTAGCGCGACTTCACACATTACGTAATCATGTTGGAAAGGCCACTTATGATGTAGCTGGAAGTACCGACCCAGTGTTTACAAAGTGAACGTGCAAAGAAAGTCAAACGCCCTTTATGTTGTTGAGCATAACGATGTTGGACGATTTTGAAGTTGGAGGAGAAAATCGCCCTACCCTATGTTTTTAAACCGAAGTACTCAGACAAAGAGCTAACCGCGTGTGACTTTTCCAACGTTATTACATAAGGCATGTAGTTACGCATGCACATCGCAGAGCTAGTGCAAGACAAGCATTTGTGTTTAAAAAGTATATAAATGTATATTTTTCTTTTGACAATGACCGATCGTTTCGCTAGATAAGACCCTTATTCCTCCGCTGGGATCGTGTAGAGCCCTTTGAAACCGCATTGAAACTGCAACTTGGACCTTCAACTCGTTGGCTCCCATTGAAGTCCACTATATTGAGAAAAATCCTGGAATGTTTTCCTGCATTTTTTTTTATTTCTTTTCAACTGAAGAAAGAAAGACATGAACATCTTGGATGACATGGGGGAGAGTAAATAATTTTTTATTCTTGAAGTGAACTAATCCTTTAAAGGGGTCATATGATGCTGCTAAAAAGAACATTATTTTGTGTTTTTGGTGTAATGAAATGTGTTTATGCGGTTTAAAGTAAAAAAAAAACATTATTTTCCACATACTGTACATTATTGTTTCTCCTCTATGCCCCACCTTTTTGAAACGCGTTGATTTTTACAACGCTCATCGGTCTGAAAAGCGAGGTGTGCTTTGATTGGCCAGCTATCCAGTGTAGACCAAACAAAATAGTTTCGCTTTCACAACGAAGCACACAGCGTCTTCACGACATAGAGGCAGCGGCAACAATACTACAGTGAGAATAAAAGTCACACCTTCTTTCTTTGCGTGAACATTTGGGCGACGTTATGCAAATCTTCCCACATAGTGAGGTAGATATGTGGGGGCGTGTTAGAACGAGCCGTTTTAGGTAGGCGTGGTTAACTCTTAACTTTTATAAAGAATATCTCTTTGAATTTGAGACTTTAATCTTTGCAACTTTACAGATCTTCTTTATGCACCCAGAGCTTGTAACACTCCAAAGAGAAAGGAAAAATCGAAATCGCATCATATGACCCCTTTAACATTTTAGGCATTGCAGACATTTTATTTGAGGAAACGTTGAGGCCATTTTATTTCTATGAATCATATTTAGAATAATAACAAGTGTCATCTTTTATAAACCAAGCGATAATACCAGATGCTTTTTAACTTGATTTTGACAAAATTAATTTAATGAGATGTTATACTTCTCAAGATTGCATGACGAAATTGAGACATATTGAACTGAGCCGATATATCATCATAAAAACCATATCATAAATTTCCAGATGGACATTTTAATATAATTTCATGAAAGTAAAAACAAGACAGCATGTCTCTCAAGAAAAAAAAATGCACTTTAGTAAAAATGAGCCAATAAACTATAAGCAAATAGACTGAAAGTGTGGGTGTTCGCATAGGAAAATGCATCAGCTCATCCATCTGGACTTCAGATTGGGTGAATCATGACCCATATGACATACTGGATTCTTTTTCTCTGAACAAAAATAATGATTTCTAGTATGTGAATGGGCAGATGTCATTGTATGTGTTTGACATTGACATCACATACAGTAAATCTGACCATTCTTTCATTTCATCCAGTTTTGCCACTTAAAAAAAAATCCATTACCAGTGGTGTGCAACAAAGATCGGTTCTCTTTCGTGTTATTACAGGTCATTTTCTTTTCACCTTGCAGAAAGAAGATTCATTGAGAAACAGATTGAGAAAATGGAAATGACCTTGAAGTAAAATGCATCAGGGTCGGTGTTCAGGTTACAGGCTAAGACATTTAAAAAGGGAGGGTGCGATGGAGAATTGGAAAGCAAAGGGAGACATTGCTTTCGTTGATGTGTTGTTTTTGGGCTCGAAAGGGGCCCAGTAATGTAGATGAAGAGTCTATATAGAGCACCTCCGCCTGTGTCTTCTGCCTGTGGAGGAGGGATCATTGGGTAATGGCTTGTTAGATTGCAGTGCAATGTCAAGCCTGTGGATATAGACACAGATGACAGCATAGCCCCATTTCTGCAAAGGACAGAGATGTGTTATCTTCAGTAATGCTTTAGGTCATCTAATATTATTGTCATTTATTCTCTCTCTTAAACCAAATCTTCAAGAGAAAAACATTTGAGATATAGCTCATGATTCTGTCTCTTAAAGATTTGCTTTTCGCTGGAAAATGGAATAACAGACTAGAGAAAAAAAAACTATTCTCACTATAATTTAATCTGTAATTTCACAACAGTATTTTCTTTAGTATAATTTTATCTGCATTGCAGGATTTTCTGGATTATCAAGGACCCACATAAAAGATTATTTGCAGATGGTGACTCTTCAGTTTGGTCCTTTTGCACTGTATATATCTCTCATAATTATATGGGGAGTAACTTTAAATAATGTTCTAGTATACACAATCTATAATTTATAATATATGATATAAAATCTTTATAAGATTTATAATCTAATTTTATATACAGTATAATCTTCAAATATAAACATATAAATATAATCTTTGACCTAATTCAAATACCATATGAACCTAACATAATCTGATTACTTTTAACAATTTTTAGATTTCAAATAAAGTCTAATAAGGAATAGAAAACAGTGGTAATGTTTCAAAGCAATAAATTATTGTTTGTGCATGTAATGCTGCTGCTAACATGCCAGTACAGTATATAAATAATATTATTCAAACGTTTTCATGTCTTTTTAAAAAATGTTAATTACATTTTTTAACTAAATTAATATTTAATTATATCTAAAATGATAAATTATACATTTCTAAATTATATTTAAAGGGGTGGTTGATTGCGATTTCACCTTTTTAACGTTAATTAGTGTGTAATGTTGCTGTTTGAGCATAAACAATATCTGCAAAGTTACGAAGCTGAAAGTTCAATGCAAACGAGATATCGTCTTTTAAAATTCTGGCAGTTTAATGCCTACAAAAACGGCTGGTAGGGACTACAACAAGTTACTTCCCGGGTTTGTGACGTCACAAACCCAGATAAACCCCGCCCTCAGGAAAAGGCAGCAAAGGGGGTGAGGCCATGCTGCGCTGCTTTAGAGTAGAAGAAGAGAAAACTAGAGGTGCATTTAAAAATCTATTCATATATGAATCGCGATTCTGTCTTCTAACGATTCTAATGGATTCACAAGTTTCAAAGTCAATGTTCTAAAGCAGCGGTTCTTAATACTGTTTCTCGCGTCGCCCTGCTCTGCACACACTCTGCATCTATCTCTCTCAATCAGATCATCAGCTCAGCTCCAACAATGAACTGTTCCATTTATACACTTATTTTCACTTAGCTACGAGAAGCGTTAAACATGGACGTGCGTGCAGTTGCCGTACTACAGGTTCTGCACGATCCTCTTCAATAATAACCTCTGCTTCTCAATCGTGCTCAAACTGATAAGCGATATTAACTATGCCGTTGTTTACAATACAACCGGAGCACATGCTGCTGAGGTGAGGTGAGGGGCAGGACGTTAGACGTGCACTAGAGGCGTTTTAGCCAGTCACAACACACTGGGCTAGCTAACCAATCAGAGCCCATCACCTATTTCTGAGGGCGGGGCTTCATA
>NW_015557074.1:44864-60037 GCF_001515605.1 Sinocyclocheilus anshuiensis
ACAATCAAGCCTAGAAAAAAAAAACAGTGAACCACCCCTTTAAAGAAAACGATTTTGTATTTATCCATTTATTTATGTTTTGTTTTATGTTTAAATTTTTCCATTAAATAAATGTAGCCTTGGTGAGCATAAGAGACTTTTTTCTAAAACAAAAACTATATATATTGCTTATATTCTCAGGGTGCTTTCACACCTGTAGATCGATTGCTTTGTTCCGAAACAGGGATTAAAATTATTACAATGTTGCTTTTTATTCTTGGTGCGATTCGCTTTCACACGGCAATGTTTCTAAACGGACCAAATTTGTTAATACAAGTCACGCGCAAGTAAACTGTTGTCTCATTGGTCAAAGTTCCACGGTTTATTTTCCGGGATTCCACTTAGCTGTCACAGCTGTCATCTGTCAGGATGGAACGACAACAGCTTCGCGGGCTGTTGTTGTTGTTTTTTTGTTTTTTTTAGTTGTCCTTATATTAATGTATCATTTTGAGCAGGAGTCCAGGATTCATCGGGAAAACATTTTTAAAATGCACCTACTAGGAAGAATAGCAATAAGACGGCATTATAAAATGAAAAAGTGCGCTTTTTTATAAGATGTGCTCACCCAAAGACATTCACAGGTTAATTTTGAAGTATTAGCAAAGCAACAAAGCTAATGCTTTTCACGGAACTTACGTAATTTCCCATTATACATTGTGATATAGCCTGGTTCATTGGTCCATTAGATCGGATTGCTTTCTCACTACATCCGAACTGCTCCAGAGTTCGTTTTCAATCGAGCCGAGACCACCTCGTTCAGGCGATCTCGGACCGATTGTTTTGGCGCGGATCCGGGTGCGATTGCCGTGTTCACATATGCCCAAACGAACCGAGCTAAAGGGGGAAACGTGTCAGGTTCTGAAACAACGGGCCAGGTGTGAAAGCACCCTCAGAAAATGTAGGATTACTAGTAGGATTACAACAACAACAACAACCACAATAATAATAATAATAATAATAATAATAATATAAAATTGTGGTAGTAATCCTAATTTTATAAATTTGAGCAAAACTCTGTTTTTTATTTATTTATCTATTTTTATTTAGTTTTTTAAAAGGGTCATCTTGTGAGATTTTATTACGTAATACTATTACAAGTATTCCATTATTCCCCACGCCTGCTTATACTCTCTAATGTACAGTTTATCTTAACCTCTAGAAAGCTGCAGTTTACCCTCTAATTTCGATTTCTTGGTTAATGTACAGAGAACCTATGAGATTAAAGATTTAAAGTGACCGGTCGTAGGGTGACACTGAATAAGAATCTTCAACCGCACTATGTGCAACCACAGAGCCTGATCCATTTATGCCCTCCATACTAGTTCATAAAACAGCCACCCTAAGCCCTGAACTGCTGTCTGGGGCTGCGTACGGCATGACAAATAGCTTACCCTGCTTTTAGCTCAGTTCAATAAGGCCCAAATTGCCACTTACACGATTTTGCTGAGAGTATGGCAGATGCGGCTGAGACAGACTGTGCAGCCTTGTGTCGAAGCAATTTGGGTCTCACATTTCAAGCAGGTAAACGTAACAATGGAGCTAATTTTATAGACAGCTGTGAATAAAATAGAGTTTTCAGTAGATGCCTTTATTAAATCGGGGGGCTCGCTGTCTATCTCACTGTCAGTAGATGCCAGCGGTTAGAAAGAGATATCTGAAAATATCCTCGGCTGTCTCCATTTCTCATGTTCTTAAGTCAGGAAACAAAACAAGCGTCCAGCCATGAGCTGCATTTAACTAATAGCAGAAAGATCTCCATGCAAGTTTATGTTTCAAGATACTGTCCATCGTCAATTCAAATGAGGGAGCAGCTGAAGCAAGCTTTGTTGGGTTAATTTACAATCTCACAGCAGCAGTATTTCTTACTGCTACTGTAAATTGACATGAAGACCTGGATGCTGACCATCCCTCTGTAAGCGCCTTGTCTCCTTAGGAGATTAAATGAGCATTCACTATAAGAAATAATCTGCTCATCTATCATACAATCATAAACAAATCCAGTGAATATTACTTCATAGGATATAGTGATCGCAAGAACCCCTTCTGTTTCACCAAAAACAAGAGTACAAGGAGCTACGTGGCATTTAGACATAAAACCTGCGTCACAGGCTAATTGGTCTAAACCCTTGGTCTTTAAACAAACAAACAAACAAACAAACAATAAATCTTACGAACCTCAAATTCTTCACTAACTGTTGCTCTGATTTCCTAGCTGTTCTAGACTTAGCAGAAGTTTAAGCTAAATTTAAGCTTATAAAATCATTTTGACTGAACATTCACTCAGCTATTTAATTATTTGGTAATAGCCTTGTAATAAGAATAATATAGAGACAGTCATCATTGCAAAATACACCCTTGCAAGTACAGTGCAACATTTCTAGCTTTAATAAAATTGGCTATAAATAAAAATGATTTTCATAGCTGCTGTAAGCAATTCAAAAACTGCAATATGAAAGAAAAAGATGTAAACAAACCAGAAGATACCTTTAAGCAAGCCGGGGCACCTTGAACAGTCAATATTCTGATTCATTTTAGCTATGGCTGCTTGATTTTTGTGAGCTGAAGGGCAGGTCTGTGTGAAACGCACCTACAGGCTGCTGTTACAGCTCCATCTGTGACCAAAACTCATTTCTCTGTTTTTCTTCACGCTGTGTATATTTTACAGCCAGTGATTTGCGATTGGTGTTTGGTCGGGTGTTTGCACATGTTATTGATTTTCTCCTAAGCGCTCAGGGTGCTGAAAGGAATAAATAATCTGTGCAAAATTATTGCCTCCCTGGCAAGTTCTGCTTTGTTTGTGGAGGCTCCCTGGTGTGCTTTTTTAATCACGCTGTGTTAATTGTAGCCTGAATTCACCAAAGCCAGCAAGACTGCTGCAGGATTACAGGATCTATGAGGCGTGCACAGTGTGAAGGCCTGTTTCATTCGCTTGTGAAAAAGTAAACATGAATTCACATTCTGTGAAAATCTGTCAGGCCCTCACCGCCACCCCCTCACACCCATGAATCCATGTCAATGCAGATAAAATATAAGGTGCTGCCTCCCTGCATCCGCAGCTAAGCTACTGCATCTCCACGATGTTCTCTCGAATCTAACAAGACTCTGCAGAAAAATATCAGCTGACCTTCCATACTTGCATATGCATTTCTGTCTTTTGCTATATAGGTTTTTTAGTGAATTTAAATATGTTGTTATATTACGTATATTTTTAAAATTATATTGCAGTTTTAAGTTTGGTATAGAGAGAGATTCTTTCTATACACAATTTAAAGTCCAGTTTTTTAGTTTAGTGGTTTAATAACAAAAAAAATGACATTAAATAACATTTAAGAAAAAACATATATTAGAAAAATAAATGTTTACCTATAAAATAAGATTTAAAAATAGACATAAAAAATACATTAAAATATTTATACTGTCCTTAACACAAAAGGGCAAAATACCAACTACTAAGACAAATGTTAAATGAATGAATTAATGAAAAACATCTTGACAATATAATTTTTAATGTTTTTTTATTCTAACATTTATTTATTTTATTATTATAAAACGCAATAAATTACACAGAAAGTAAGATTTGAAAATGCTGTCATTAACGCAAAAAAGAAATTCCTTTATAATAATAAAGAAATTAATAATAATAATAATAATAATAATTTACATATAACTTTTTTCATTTTATTATTATAAAATTGTACGTAATAAATCAGACAAAAGATTTAAAATCAGATATTTAGAAATTATAAAAAGTTGAATAATACATTTATAAATATGCTTTATGCTCCAAAAGGGTGATATACCAACCATTAGGAAATTAAATAATAATAATAATAATTTTATTATTATAAAATGCATGTGATCAATTAGAAAAGAATACAAAATAGAAGTATGTTTACTCAGATATTTGGACCTTGCTGTAAAAAGACAATATTTTTTTATATTGATTGTTGGCATGAATTAAATATTCATCTTCTCAGACTTTCAAGTTGGATACATGTTGGATCAGTCTATGTGTTCGATGAAGGCAAGATGTGTGCAAGGGTCCCTGAGAGGGATGTTTAAAAAAAAATCATGCTGTAGGCGGCCTTGTCTGAGCTGATAATGATTGAAACAGCTCCTCTAAGCAAAAAATGTTCTAAAAAAGTCATCTTAAAGCAGCACTATGTAATTTTTTCTGTGTTCAAAATTTGCAAAATGTATATAATGAGCGAGTACATCATGAATTCATCTTCCAAACCACGTTTTTGTCTTATTCCGAATCACTACGGTACACTTATAATAAGTTATATAATAAGTAATATTTATATTTGGACTATTGTAGTAACACATTGGAGTAACACATACTTGCGTGAATCGCCATAGACATAATTTAGAGAAGTAGCTCCGGTTGGAATGTTCTTCCGCGGGATGTGTGCAGTTCTGTTTATTAACCGCTAGAGCGCCAAAAGTTACATAATGCTGCTTTAAGGTGAAGCGTGTGCGAAGTTTGCAATGATAAAACACCTTCTTTTATCCCAGCATGCAGAGACAACTACAAGTTCACCATTCATCGTTTCACTGTCTATTTGGCGCTTTTAATGTCTATGTAATGGATAAAAATACTTTATATCCATGTAATCTACCAGCAGGAGCTAACTGCAAAAGCTAACCAAATTAGCCTTTAGCTAACAGGATTTTCTGTTCAAATAATGAAATCTCAAATTTTAGCCTGCATCTGAAATAAAATTAGTAACAATAATAGAGAATTATTTTGTGACCAATCAAAAAATTGTTTTATATAATATGAATGTGTGTAGTATGAAACTAATCCAGATATAGCTACTAGAATTTCATCGGAAGTAGTCAGTCCAGGTAGTCTTTTGCTAGCTAGAATGGTATGCTAACAGATAGCTTATAGCTCTTGGTCAATGAACTATCCAAACCTTGACCTTAAACTTGCTTCGTTCATATTTTTGTACTTCTTTTAGGTGGTGTAGAAATGATGCCCTGTTTTTTGTTGGAAAAAGCTTTGCTATCCCATAGGCTAATCTTAGCATTTTCACGCAGTCAAACAGCATGGTGAAGACCCGAAGTGAAATCCGAATAAAGAAAGTCAGTCGGTGGTTGAGAGTACATCTGTAAAATAAACATGTGGGAGAATACACATTCATGCATGATCACAGAAAGAGAGAGAACGATCGCCTTTAGCAGAGTAATACAACCTAGTTAACATGACTGAAATGCTAAATCTGAAGGACTCGGTAACATCTCTCAGGAGAGAAAAGTGCTTTCATTTTAATCTTCAAAACATGAAGTGCCCTGACAGATGGGTGTCTCTTGTAAAGATCAGAGCCATACTTTCTTAGGATGGGAGAGTATAATACACAAAGCAGCGACTCACACAATGTATGGTGCCCGTTTCAAACGTATACAATTAAGCAAGTGCCCAATGGCACAAAACCGAAACCTTCTGGCTGTCAGAAACTCCTCTCCACAGACTGCAGAAGGGGAACATCACAGAGGCGAGAAGAAAAGAACAAAGTGACAGGGACTGTCTTATTTCCTAGGTTTCTTGAGGGAGCAGATGCAGGCAATCTCATTTAGTGTTAAACATGAGACGAGACGTGCCTCCTCCTCTCTCACTCCCTTTCACTCTCTCTTTATCTCTCTCGCACACGCAAACTTGTTGGTGTCTGATCATGTGGGCTTTGCATGAGTTGTAGAGAGCTGCCACTCATCCAATGGCGCCGGAGTGACAAAACCCTTGGTCGGCGGTAATTTCAGCGAAAAGCTTGGCAGCGCAGAGGAGGACTGTGGCTGAATGCGATTGGCCCCCAGATGCCTCTTTTGGAAGATGGTCGGATAGGCAGCTTGAAAAATGCATTGAAATTCTGAGAGAGCGAGAAGGAATGTGTGGGGTTGGAAAGAAACTGAATTTCCACAGGTGTGATTTTGGAGCTGGATCAAATTCAGAGCCTTTGGGTGTATATTAAGCCAAAATTAGTGTTGTGAATCAGCCAAACGAATGATTTGTGTCTTGGTTTTTCTGGAAATCAGTATGTGGAGCTTGTATTCCATCTCGCAAGACAAATACAAAAACATACATACATTACTGCTCTGGTTCGGACACAAGAGACCTAGTGAAACGCTTCTCATTTCCAGCATATTATTAAGGCCATAATCAACTGGGTATCACGGTCCTCCCCTCGTCCCAATGTGGTTGTAATTACACTGACATGCAGACAGTGGCAGGCAAAGTGATTTTCGCTCCCTGCAGAATGAACACCACCTCTTTAACCATCCAGTCAGGTCGCTCAGGGAGCCACACGCAATTTCCATCCTCATTCAATTCAATTGCTGGGGCATGCTAATGGGATTTCTCATTGTTTGCTTGACTGCTTCAGTAGTACTTCTTATTTGCAGGATGTAACCTTATAACCACAGTGCATAATATGTAAATGCATAAGGTCATGTCATGTTACCTGAAGTGGTCACATTTTCAGTATTATGCATTACAAGAATATGGATTTAATTCATAACTGTATACTGAATAATTTTGTTCTTCAGTGGTCTTAATATCTTTGTATAATTTTGTTACAATAACTAAAAAGCTACTCTGATTCTCTCTACTGATTCAACGGAATTGCAGGGGTTCACCACCTATTTTGTGGGGAAAATAACAATCAAAATAGATTTAAAAATATATACAGTAACTTCAATAAAGAAAGTTCAGCTAAATTTATAAACTGTGATATACAGTATATAAAATTACCACATTAAAATCCAGATGTATATAAATATATACATGCATATAAAGTTATTTGCATTATATAATAGTAAATAAGTGTCAATGAAGTAAATAAGTGTCAATAAATGCATTTATAAATGCTAAATGTATTAATTAATTTGTTACTACTGTACATGTTATTATAGACCAAACTTATAGTGCAATAAATTTTTACATACTATGGATTATCATACATTTTAGTGTTTAAAAATCAATATAATATGTAAATATATTAATTTGATACTATAAGAATGTTATTATAAACCAGGCTTGTAATGATACCTCATTTTTAACAATATGGTAATTTTTAGTGAAAAATAAATAAATAAATAGGTGTTTAAAAAATTAAGGTAATTTTAATCAAATTCATTTGCTAAAATTTAGTTAAATGTACAAAGTGTGATATAAAATGATTAATGTATAAAGGAAAATGTATATAGTTGTTTCATGCAAACATCATAAAAATAATTAAAAAAATGTATTGATACTTATGCATAAAATGTTGGTATAAAATTCAAATAGATCTATATAAAATTATAAACATTTATGTGTATGATAATATAGCACGTACATTCATTAATTTGGTGCAGTATATAAATGTTATAATAGGTTATTACATGCTTATAATGCAACCTCAGTTTTACACTATATGAAATATGGTGTAACTGCTCCATCTTTCTGGCCACCAGAGGGTCCTTGGCCTGCCCTCTAATAGCAGGAGTCAACCCCCACCATGATTATACTAGACAATATTCAGCCGTGTAGCATTATAGAGTGTCAAGTTAGTACGCATGAGAATATCTATGTTCAGTAGGAGAGAGGTGATTATAGGTGTTCATGGGTAGGTGGAATAACCGCCCTTATCTATTTTTCTGTGCTGAGCTTGTTTGTATGTGCAAATCCAGGCTATTTTAGAAGTTTACATAAAGTATGAAGTACTTTATAAGTCATAGATGCAGCGAACACAACTCAAGCAAGATATATATGTGCTCCCTAACTGTGTAAAGGTATTTTCTAAACCATCATTTTCCACTGGTTTCATCGCAATTGCTCCTCATAAAAAATTTGATCTGGGTAGGGCACCAGTACATTCAATTCTTTGGGTTCATCTGAGATCGGACACAGGTGACAGCCAGTGTATTCGGTATTCAGGCAGTGTAGTGCCCAGGGCAAAACACAAGGAGAGAGGCAGGGTAAACAGAGCTGCTGTAAGCAACTTCAGCCTGAGCTGAAAATGAACCCATGCTCCACTTTTCCTGGGATTAACTGAATTCTTGCTGCCATTAAAGTGACTGGGAGAGCTGAGTGACAGCTATTGCAGATGAAAAAGGCATGCGCTGAAAGGGTCTGGGCTCTTTCTGTCCGTTGCGCTGACTATGACGATATCTCTCTTTGATGTGCGCTTCTTAGTAAAGAAATGCAGCAGCTGACTGTGAAAGCTGTTACTTTAAATAGCTCCTTAAAAGATGCTAGACACTATTATCCTCCCAAAAATACAAAACTGTAAGAGAGAATGTATAGGAAAGAAAAATCGGTAACACTTTAGTATAGGGACCATTTCTCACTAACTAGTTGCTTATTAGCATGCCTATTAACATATGTGACCCTGGACCACAAAACCAGTCATAAGGGTCAATTTTTCAGAAATTGAGATTTATACACCATCTGATGTATAGTTTGTTATGATAGGACAATATTTGGCCGAGATACAACTATTTGAAAATCTGGAATCTGAGGGTGCAAAAAATCAAAATATTGACAAAATCGCCTTTAAAGGGGTCATATGATGCTTTTTTAAAGCTCATTATTTTGTGTATTTGGTGTAACAGAAGCTCTCTCTCTCTCTCGCTCTCTTGCGCTCGCTCTCTCGCGCTCTCTCTCTCTCTCTCTCACGCTCTCTCTCTCTCTCTCTCTCTCTCTCTCACTCGCTCGCTCGCGCACTCTCACACACACTCTTTGGTTTTGAGACTTTAGTCTTTGCAACTTCAGGGATCTTATCTATGCACAATCAGCTTGTAACACTCCAAAGAGAAAGGAAAACTTGAAATCGCATCATATGACCCCTTTAAATTTGTCCAAATGAAGTTCTTAGCAATGCATGTTACTAATCAAAAATTAAGTTTTAATATATTTACAGTAGGAAATGTACAACATATTTTCATGGAGCATGATGTTTACTTAATATCCTAATGATTTTTGGCATAAAAGAAAAATCTATAATTTTGACCCATACAATGTATTTTTGGCTATTGCTACAAATATACCCCAGCGACTTAAGACTGATTTTGTGGCCCAGGGTCACATATTGGCTGTTTATTAGTACTTATAAAGCACATATTCTGCATGACCATAAACGTAACAACTACCTTACTAACTATTAAAAAGCAGCAGTTTGTTCAGGCAAAAGACATAGTTAATTGTGAGAATTGGACCTTAAAATAAAGTGTGACTGAAAAATCACACCTGAGATGTCTTATTTGTCTCAGCTGTTTCTCCTGACCAGTGCTGGAGATCAAATGGAGACTTTCTCAGATGTTTCTCCTGGAAAAAGATTCCAGTAATCTAATATGCTTTCCATCAAGGCTATTATCATTAACTAAAGCTTAAAATAAAACCATAAAAAGACATATTTTTGAAAAAGACAAAACGCACAAAATTACTAAACCTTTAATTAAAATGAAAACAGAAAATATAAAAATAAAATCGAATTCAAAATGTATAGTATAATAGTAAGTTTATGCCTTGCTTCTGGACTCTTTTTTTTTAGGTATCTGCTCGTACAGACTATATGTAATATGCATACTGTGTATATGTTTTTATTTATTGTATTTTACATGTACCATGTTACTACACATAAACTTGCAAATTGCCCCTCGGGGACATATATAATATGTACAAGTGTTTAGAATTTAAGTGAATTGAAAATCAATGATACTAAATTTCACATTCAGTCTCATTATACCAAGGTGCTTATAATTTTACAATTTACTATTGCTGTAGGTCAATATTTCTCTCAATTTTTATTTTTCTAGGGCATTTTAGGAGAAATATCAGAGACCAACCAAACGACAGTTCACCCAAAAATGTAAAATTCTGGCATCATTAACTCACACAAACCTGTATGACATTCTTTATAACTGTAGAACGCACACACACAATCTTCTTTTGAGATTTCTTAAATAAATGGTGGATGGTAAATGCTGCATTTAAAGAAAAACATTTGCTTGACCTTTAGCAAAAAGGTCATATTTTTTCAGTCGTGAGGCAGTAATTTCTACACGCTGTGTAGGCTTAGATCAGACTGTCCTTCTAAAAGTCCTTGAGAAGGTTTTGGTGATAACCTGCTTTTCATGTCCACCTTTATTACCTGGCTAACATCCCGCATGGATCAGCATATCTGTTTACACAGGACGAATGCAACAGTTCTATTCCACTGGCTTAACATGAACCATTCCTGTGGAAACCCGTGTACCAGATGAGCGAGTGCAGTTCAGTCACAGGTGTGCCAGAACTCATAGTCTGACCAAGGATACTGCTTATATCCAGATATGGCTGTTATCAGCATGCTTGCAGCCGGCAAGCTTTAGCAGACCTCTCTCTTTTTCTCTGCAGGACGTTTCAAAGGGGGTTTTCCTTCTAAGGAAGCAAAGAGAAAGTTTCAGCTTTGAGCTGAGGGATTTAACCTTAAACGGGTTCCCTGGCTGTGGGTTGGGTCATATATTGGGGTTAAGAACACACAACGGTGTGACACTAGCATTTGTATTACTAGTCAGACCTCTTCAATCTAGCAGTGAAGCTATCTGATTCTTGCAGTTTGGACACCTGCGTCCTTCGGATTTCCACTGTAACTGCGTTGAGTATTGAAAATCTCCTCAGGTGGTACTCAACAACATGTATTTCTAAACAAAATATACTTCTGTGAGCAGCTGGAGTGGCTGAGAGTCTTCTTGGGTAGTTGTCCACTTCATTCCACTGTTCCATAGCTTTGTGAAAAATAGAAAATAGTAACATGACTACTGGTTTAGATTTAGTGATGTATCCAGTCACTCCCAACAGCTGGAGGACGCAAAGATGTTTCTTATTTCCTCCAGTCTGGAAGAAAAATAGCAACGTGTTGAAACTAGTTTAAACCATTCATATTCAACAAATGTGAATGTGCTTCTTGCTTTTAAAGTGAATAAGTGTCAAGTGTCATCGTTTCCATTTATTTAGCACAAACTACACAATTATATCCAAAAAACATACAGTATTTAATGATGAGCATCAGTTATTATTCACAGCTTCACAACTTCAGAAATGCTAATGATGGAGAGAAAATGCAGCAAATAATAAACCTGCCTTTGAAACTGTTTTAAACATAATTTGTTCTCATTCATGTATAGTACTTATACATGAAGTTTCTATGACATTATTGCTTGTCCTCATTATTGCTTGTGCACTGACAGTGTACCACACAGATTCTTTAGTCTTGAATCTTCAGCTTTCGCTGTTATGCTATATTAAGTATAATAATATAATATAATATAATATAATATAATATAATATAATATAATATAATATAAGTTCAAAAGTTTGTAGTTGGTAACGTTTTTTAATGTTTTTGAAAGTTTTGAAAGTTGTTTATGCTCACCAAGGCTGCATTTATTTGATTACAAATATAGTAAAGTAATATTGTAAAATATTATTACAATTTTAAAGCTGATTAAATAAAAAAAAACTTTTATGTGTAATAGAAAAATTTTGTGACATTATGAATGTCTTTACTGACACTTTTATTTTAAAAATAAAATAAAAATTGTTAAAATATGATAAAAAATATACATTTGAATTGTAATTATTTATATTAAAACATATTAAAAATAGTATCAAATGTCGACGCCTCGTGGTAGTGCGTCGAGTCGACATATAGCACAACTGCGCTCACAGCGACCCAAGTTCAATTCCCATCTCGAGGTCCTTTGTTGATCCTGCTCCCCTCTCTCCACCCAATACTTTCCTGTCCTCTCAAAATAAAAAAGGCACAAAAAGCCCATAAATTTAACCTAAATAAAATTGTATCAAATTATATTTTGTATATTTCTATATCAGACTGAGTAATAGTTACAAAGCTTCAAATATGAGTGTATGGTTTCATGGCAGTTTCACAGGTCAGTTTTTCCTATAGTCACTTCCAAAACTTTATAGAGACAAGTTCGGAACTTGGCCAGAAGTGAATTATTGATGACTGCAGAATAAAGAGGCATTTACTTCATGTGGGTTTGCCTGAATTAATCATAACATGAGACTAAGATGGGTGATGAATTCTCTTTCAGTACAAAACGTCTCAGGTTACTTATGTAACCATGGTTCCCTGAGTAGGGAACGCGACACTGCATCTTTCAATGTATGCTTCAGACACGGGTCACGACGAGGCGTTCCCCATAGCGACCCCTAGAGGACGCAGTTCGAAGTTCCCATGAAAGGGAACCTACCATTTTTTCCTTTAAATTACAGATGTCTTCTTGCACACGTGGACCCATCCATTATCAACAGCATCACTTTACCACACACATAAAACATTTAGCAGATGCTCTATTGTCTGTAGTGTGTTCTTGCATTTTCCGCCTACAGTGTAAACATGCGCAACATGCAATTTTGACATCAGCATTCCCAACGTGTCTGTTGACAGAAATGTTTGAAGGAACCATCGCCAGAGATAATTGACTCACAATTTGTAAATGTAATGGAACTTGATACCAGACTGGATCACTGCAGTGTTTAACTGCAACATTTCAAATATTTATTCAGAATTACACTATGAATTTACACTGACATACATTCAAATTTTTTTTTTCTACCAAGAGTTTTGAACAAAGGGTAGTAGTGATTTGATTTTGTCCCCAAAGTATCCTCCCCGACAGATTCCCTCCATACTAGCTATAGGTATAGTTTCCATGGAGACAAACACTGACTGTATAAGGCCTGTACATTTCCGTTATGCAGATTTGTGCAGTGGTGCGAGAGCAATAATAGAGCATCATTGAGATATTAAGGTTGACATTTCTTACCGACAAACACAATGTCAAGCTCCTTTCCCACTGGATTTATGGTGCGGTTGATGTGGTAAGTAGCGTTGACTGCAGGGTGGAGTGGGGGCTGTATGAATACACTGCAACAGAAAGCAACAGACTGTTGATTCATTCCCCGTGTCTGTGGGCTTGCACACTTGATCAATACTAATCCCCTCATCTGTCACAGGTCACATCCAGTCAAACATCTCTCACTGTCAGCACATGAGCGCACAAGAAGTGACTCTCAGGACACTGGTTTAACAGTCTTCTGGGATCAGCTGCTAAGAATGCAGTACTCTTGTTATGTAACTCTAAAAATACATAACATGGCAAAAAATGTAATCGTTTTTTTTTCAGAACCTTTGACTGATTCAAGATTTTTTTTTGTTTTTTACTTTTAACTAGTCAGTTATAAAAACTGCATGATTCGAGTAACCTTTTCTTTATTAACTATGTAGTTAAAGAAAGTGAATCACACTTGTATATGCCAAGTGTATCGCACATGTAATGGTCAATATGGTGTAAATCATGTAAAACAAATTCACAAATATAGCTTTACAGAAAAGATGCATGAAATATGAAGGCATATATTGTAACATATCCTATCCTATCCTTGACAGGCACACTTGGCTATTGCGTATATGATATAAAAATGTCTGTATACGTGTAACCAAAATGTGTTCATCATTTATTTTTTTGGTCAACTGAGCTTGTTTCAATGCACTCTGGGATTGCCTTCCCTTGAAAAATCAATAAAAACAAGACACAATGTACTGTATTAACATAAAGGAATTTTCAGTATTTTTTTTTTTTACACGTTTTTTACCTGTATTTTGAATTTTTCACTTCATTGCTTCGAGTTTTAGGGTTAACATGTCAGGTTTTTTATTTGTTTGTTTGATTTTTAAACAGTGTAGGAATCCTATATTGCAGTGATTATCAATCAGGCCGGTACCCACTATAGGGTGCCTCGACAAACTTCCAAGGGAGCCAAGATTATTTAAAATTAGTGCTGTCAAATGATTAATCGCGATTAATCGCATACAAAATAAACGTTTTTGTTTGCATAATATAATATATTATATTATGCAAACAAAAACGTTTATTTTGTATGCGATTAATCGCGATTAATCGCATACAAAATAAACGTTTTTGTTTGCATAATATAATATATTATATTATGTATATATAAATACACACACATACAATATATATTTTGAAAATATTTGCATGTATTTACACGTCTATATTTATATTCAATTATTAATATATTAATATTAATATATTCATTTATATTATAAATAAATATATTTAATATATAAACACAACATATTTTTCCATGCATGTACATAATAAATATACACAGCACACATACTGTCAGTCCTGTGTCTTGTGTTTTTCTCCTCATGTGCCTTCCATGACCTAGTTTCTCCCATGTCTGATTATGTTCATTAGTTCCAGGTGTGTCTTGTTAATTCCCTCATTTTGTTGCTGAATTTAAGCTCTGTGTTTTCCTGAGTCCTGCGTGCTGTCTGAACGTCAATCTCTGTGTGCTATGTGCATGTTCCTGTGTTTTGGATGTAAATAAAGTCTGATTGTTTTGGATCTCCTTAGTCTCCACGCTCCTTCGTCCCCTCGCTCCTCGCAGTAGGCACACCATGACACATACATATATAATGTAAACAAAAACTTTTATTTTAGATGCGACAGCACTATTTAAAATTTAAACTTGATTTTAAAAAAGACAAAACATGAATTACAATAAACTAAACCTACTAAAATAAATGTTTTTAACATAGTTCAGACCTAGTCCTAGAATCATATAAACCAGTAAAATATTACAACTCTATGGACATTTTTATAACGTATATATTTTTTTTCTAGTATGCCAAGAACTATTTTATTAGGTTGAAACTGAGTAAGACATATTCCTTATCATTATCCTTCATCTTTATCCCGTAAATTACAAATGACTGGAAAAGTCATGCAAATTAATATTTGCTCTCCTGAAATTATATAACATTTTGACTCATTATTTTAGTTATTTTCTTTTTATTTAGGGCCTCTGGAGACTTTTGAAAATTTTCCAGAACTTTATCGGAAATTTTTGCAACCCTAATTGAGAACCACTGCTACAATACAGTATATATGAAGCAGGCTTCATGGCAGGAGCATACATGTAATGCCTTAAAAGTCTGGAACAGTAATTGGACAAAATTGGTGGAACCTTTTTGTAAATAGCATATTCTGCAGATTGCTTTAAAGCTAAAAGACATGGACTAAAAGCCAAAAAAAAAAAAAAAAAAAAACACACACAA
>NW_015557074.1:60129-62411 GCF_001515605.1 Sinocyclocheilus anshuiensis
AAAAAAAAAAAAAACACACACACACACACACAAACACATCTTTTCTTGGGGTTTTAACTTTAGCATCATCTTAAACAACTTGTTTTATCTTTAAATTAGTTTTAAGTTCCATTATTAGAATGGATCATAGTGGAACTATATGCCTCTGTTGTGGTCCTGTCAATAACCTGTTAAAGGAAATGAATTCCACTCGATCTCTTTTGATCAGTAGGCAGACGTGTGATTTTGCCTATTACACTGAATCAATAAACAGCTCAAGGCCAGATACATAAAACTTTCTTAAAGGAGACATATTATGCCCCTTTTTACAATATGTAATATAAGTCTCTGGTGTCCCCAGAATGTGTCTGTGAAGTTTCAGCTCATAATACTCCACAGATCATTTATTATATCATTTTGAAAATGCCTATTTTGAGTGGAAATAGTTTTAAATGCAAATGAGCTGCTGCTCCCCGCCCCTTTTCCAGAATAGAGCTGCGCCATTACAGCTCGTACCTGCTAAAACATCTGTTTTGGTTCTGATTATCATGTTTATCGCGCTGAAATCATGCGTTTTAAACCATATGTGTTTAAACTTCTGAAATACCGTTTTCTGTGTGCACATCCGAAGCGCACGGACAGAAAGCGGCTGTCACAGCATGTGAGTACTAAACTAAGTTCTCATTCACACACAAGTTTACGTTAAAAACACACATGAGTTACAAAAAACAGTTGGTTATGTCTGTGAAGGTAAACTGCTGGGAAATAAATCGCATGTTTATTTTAGATCTGTGTAACAACAGCAAACAGTAAATAAAAAAAAGAGGAAAAAGGCTTACCAAAACAAAGTTACTGGGTTAATCTTTTTCACGTTTTCCTTGGTTGGTAGATGCACCGGGGACCTGATTATAGCACTTAAAACCTGGAAAAGTCAGATTTTCATGATATGTCACATTTAACTGACACAGTATTAGGGTGACCAGACGTCCCGTTTTTTGTATTATTTTGTATTTTGTATTGTCCCGTATTTCAAAATGTCTTTACGACTGGGTGATCAGAGCGAGTAGTAGTGTTCTTCTATGCCAAAACAGCCTAATTAAAGGTAACCAAGCTCGTCATAGAACAAAATTACCATCCAATCACAATTCGTTATCAATTATCTTGCAGTTAACTTGAGCTAAATGACACACCAGAAGCGCTCTCTCGGCCGCGTGTGCGCAATCCCACTTCTATAAGACAGTGCGCGCGATCAGTTCACCTTGTGCCTGCATTGTCTAATTGAGTTGTCAAATGCACACACAGTTGTCAATATGTTCATTGTGTGGTGTGAAGTTTCTCACATAAATACAGTGTCTGCTGTGACTTAAGTAAACATAAAGAGTTGGGTGAAAACCATATATGTGCAGGGTTGGCAGGTTTTCACAACACAATCTGCCCAATTGCTACTCAAAACTAGCCGAATCGCATTTCGGGGAGAGGTACCACGCTAAAAATCGCATTCCGGGGGGTAAAATACACGTTTTTTGGCCGGATTCCCCAGTAAATGTCGCATTCCAGGGGCTAATTATCATGTTATTGTGGTCGCTTCAGCCCGCGGACATGAAAAACAACCCACGGCAACAGTGTTAAAGTAGCCCAGTTCCGCGAGAAATACACAGACCTGGCAACACTGGATATGTGTCAATATAATTACAATCCGTCCATTCGGTTTTAAAGGGACAGCAGCCTAATTAAACACAAGTCTGTCATTAATGTTAATCAAACAAACAAACAAAAAAAAGCTAAATAAATGTATACATGTTAAACAAACTGTAGGCCTATTTGAAAAACGAGGTAATTTAATCTGTATCTCCATCTTATATGTCTTAAGGTTTGTAATTTGCTTCTTTGTTATTTTTTATATATATATAGGCCTAAATATCGGGAAATAAAACTTCTCACATTGTGGTCATATTGCCCACCCCTTGCCCACCTGTCCCGTATTCCTAGGCCTAAATATCGGGAAATAAAACTTCTCATATTGTGGTCATATTGCCCACCCCTTGCCCACCTGTCCCGTATTCCACCATGAGAAATCTGGTCACCCTACGTTCCTACCTTCATCAATAATGGATATAAATGGACAGCATCAAATAAGATCTCAGACTTCAGCAGGCATTCGGCCTCCAACAAAGAGTATAGGCAACAGCAGGTGGAAAATCCAAATCAAAACGTGGTTCCCTTGAAGCTGGTGCTAGAGGAAACTCTATTTATAATGTAGGTGTGTGTCAAAGAGATTTAAGAGATTGTAGATAAAACACTCT
>NW_015557074.1:62611-65799 GCF_001515605.1 Sinocyclocheilus anshuiensis
AAGAGATGGTAGATAAATCACTCTTTCTGAATGTTTTAGAAAATATAAAATGCCCACATATATAATTATTTTCAGTTTTTAATTAGTTATATATATATATATATATATATATATATATTAGTTTGTGTTTATATGTTGAACAGCAACACTAATCCAAACTAAATGTATATGTGGATTGAAATTCAATTAAAATAACATTATTGAAAATGTGCTTAAATGGATTTCAACTATGTTATTTTTTCATCTTTTGGGATGCGTATGTACAATAACACATAATATGCAACACAGTTTACTTTCTTCATCACCTGCAAAACATCTGATTTGAATTACAAATCATTTTTGGTGCAGTGTGAACACACCACTTACAGTCCACATTTATATTTATCCATATTTCCCACCATAAATTAGCTCTAGTAATGAATGACGCCTACTCCAACCATGCCCTCCCCTCATCCCCTGGTTCTCAATGTCTGCCTTTGTCCGAAGATGAGAATGAGCCATTCTCTCTCACAAATGACCCCTCTTGTCTCCACAGCCGCATGCTGAGGACGTGACTGCCCACGTGGTCTGGATGCCAGCAGCTGCCTCTCACAGCCCCTGACGTCCCCTGGCAATCTGAGAAACACATCCTCATCCTCCGTTTCCACACTCTCGACCCCCCCAGTCCGCAAAGGATTATCGAGTCTCTGGATTACTGAAGTGTCCGCTTTGGCCGTGAGAGAAAGGGCACACTATTACTTGTGAGTATCCTCAGCTGCTCTGAGCCTCAGTTCTGCCTGTGCAATTACAGTCATTATGGGCTTTTTACTTGGTGGAAAAGAAAATGCAGGGAAGACTTTATTAGAGCAAATGAAATGCTTCATCAAACATTATTGGCCATTACTTTAATTATCGGCATAACAGAATGAAATGAACGAAAACAGATCTTTCTTGCCTTGAGTTCTTGTATCTGTAATGGGCTCGAGACTAAATTGAAACCGGCTATACGTGAGGTGAAGGAACTGGGGCATTGCCAGCAATGTCATGCTACTGTTTTGGCCACAAAACACCTAGAGCGAGACTCGGGCATGTTAGGGATTCGGTTAGTGTCTATGTGAGTGAGTGCATAGTTTGTCAAACTACAGCAATAAATAATTTAAACAAATGTACGACAAGGTTGTATGCAGTTTCAGCGTTTGCTAGGGTTGCCAGCTCTCTCAAGATTTCCAGTTTCAGTGTGAGAATGGGTTTAGAAACTCAATAGATTCAGGGAGAGACCACACATCATTTGATTTCAACAATCTGTGAGGCTTGCTATTACCTGAGAGTATTTGCCTGGGTCTAGGGGCGAGTAAAACATGCAAGGTGAAAGTCGCAGATGATTTGGAATCCATAATAAATTAATGCAATCTGATATGTGGAAAGAGGGAGAGCCAGAGAGGCTACATGGATGATTTTTCTGTATTTTTCTGAGTGATGAAACCAGTACACGTCTGATTGGATGAAGAAAAATTTGTACTACAAAGAAACACACTAAAAACACAGGCCCAGCTTTGAAAGAAATAGACAAGCTGTTCTTTCATGCCAGTTCCATTTATTTTATTTTTTTTCAGTTAGAAAAAGAAAACAAGATAGCATGAATTCAAAATGGACCATATTTCCAGTCTTAATGGATGTTCCTGGTTACACTGTGTGCAATTTATAAGAGTACTTTATTTCAAATAATAATAATAAAAATAAAAAAAAAATTAAAATTAAAAAATTTTTGCTTTTGATTATTATCTGTTGCTGCATTTAACTCATTTTCGAGGATTCCATCAGTCTTCCTCGGCTAAACGTTAAAATTTTAATTAAACTAATGAAAATTCCATCATTTCATATTAAATATCTAGATAATAGTAGGATGTAATTATTACTATTAAAGACAATATAACAAACATAAGTATGTTTTGTATGGAAGCCCATTTCCATCTAAAAGTGAATTAAAAAAAGGTAATTATGAGATTAAAGCAAGAAATAAAATCACAATGGTGAGAAAAGAGAGAAATTCTTGCCATTCTTTTTTAACACTTTGGTGAAAATGGTCTTCCATATTTTTGTGTAATTCAAACCACAATACCACAATAATATCCAAAGATTGCCAAGGCTATAATGGAATCCTCCAAAATGACGTGAAAATGTCTCAACATCAATGTCTTTGGTGATGCAGGACAGACATCACAAAATGACACAGCCCTGATATATATGGTTGGTAAACACTTGAAAAGCAGAAACTGCAACAATCCTGAACTCAAAGTAAATTAGTCACCTTTTCTAAAAGTACGGATGGCTAATCAGCAGTCTCAGATCAATCCGGGAGTCCAGCCGTCATGTATCTCCCATCTGCTTGTGGACATCTACTCAGACTCTGAACACTGCTAAATGAGTGTCAGAGGAGTCTTGCAGCTTTAGATAAGGCAGCACAATGGCTGTCACAAACACACACCAACATACAAAGGTGCACAAACACAGTCCGAAAGCACCAGAAGGCTGTGGATGTGATGAATTGAATGGAAAGACTGTCCTTTGCAGCACAGCAGTGTTTCAGTGGCACATCCTGCTCCTGCAGAGAGAGTGCGGCTCAAGAGAGACCCGGACTGATCAGCAGTTCTTGGACTTAATTAACACCAGAGGTCTAGCAGCTGTTATGCCTCCCCTTATCTTTGCACCCTGTACCACACACATCTTATAGGGGTTAACATGTTTGAAAGCACATATAGCAATCATAAGTACAAAAGCAATAAACAGTAGGCAATAGGCATATAGTAGATATAAGATATTTTCCAGATACCATCTAGCAGATATGTACAGTATTTACAGAAATGACTTTTAAATTGCTTGGCTAATTAGGGTCAACCTACCCTGTATGTAACTATCTATAATTATACTAATGCACAATAAAACTGATTTCTTTGCTTTTTAGATGTAAATACACAATTAACCTTCTTGCTGAGTATTTAAAAATGAGTTACATTAAATTATAGCTACAAAACTCACTAAAAGGTCCTTATGATTGTCATTAAAAGTCTATTAGAAACTGCCTAAAATCAGTTAGCATTGTTCTAATATACAGTATGCAGTAGACAGATACCTGTGTAGACAGACAGACAGACAGACAGACAAGTCAAGTCAAGTCAAGTCTGCTTTATTGTCAATTCTTCCACATGTAC
>NW_015557074.1:65995-69594 GCF_001515605.1 Sinocyclocheilus anshuiensis
AGATAGATAGATAGATAGATAGATAGATAGATAGATGTTAAATGTACAAATATTTTTACTATAATTTTCCCAAATTCTATGTACTAATACTGCTCTTTACTGTATGCAATATAATTTTATAATGTCACATTAATATACCTTTTTGTGTCCACAATCAAACTGCAATGGACTATAATGTGTTTCACTCATGCGGCCCATTAACTGACATTACATTAAAACTGTATAAAATAGATTTGCTGTGAGTTTAACTCCATCAGCACAGCACAAATAATAATAATAATTCATTATATTTATATAGCGCTTTTCTAGGCACTCAAAGCGCTTTACATTGTCAGGGGGTATCTCCTCATCCACCACCAGTAGAATAAATAGGCGCCGGGAGCACACATCATTCACTTCTTCGTCTGAAGCTTGCGTCCGCAGCATGGCAAGAAACCCTCTTGTCGAAAGACATCCTGGGATTTTTAATGACCACAGAGAGTCAGGACCTCGGTTTAACATCTCATCCGAAGGATGGTGCTTGTTGACAGTATAGTGTCCCCGTCACTACACTGGGGCGTTAGGACCCACACAGACCACAGGGTGAGCTGCTGGCCTCACTAACACCTCTTCCAGCAGCAACCTAGTTTTCCCAGGAGGTCTCCCATCCAGGTACTGACCAGGCTCAGCCCTGCTTAGCTTCAGTGGGCAACCAGTGGTCCCAACCAAAATGGAGGGACATGTGCCCATACATCCCACCCACAGGGATAATAACATCTCTCATTATACGAGAGCGTTCTGAATGACTGGGGTGGGGGCTTTCCCCTCTAAGTAAACAAGATGAAAAAAAATAGTTATTTGATATCTATCTGTCCATCTGTCTTCTTGAAAGCAAAAAGGTTTATCACCCCATGGTTTTATCAGTTTTAGGCAGATGTGAGCAGACCTAGGAGACCTAGCAACCCCGATACATGGGTAATTTATATTTCACGGGGAAGACACTTAAGCCCATCCATTTCCATGCTCAGAGCAGTATGTTAAGAGAAGAAACTAGCTTGTTTTCCAGAAGGCTTCTGTATTAGACACAACAAAGCATTTGATTTGACATCCATGCGCCTCAGCAGCCTTGTGTGTTAAAATCCTCTCACAATTTGCAACTAATTCATTTCTTAATGCTTTCTGTGAAGCCTTAAAGTTTTACAAAGAATAAAAATATCTGCTTTTCTTTCTCAGCCGCGATGAGGGGTGGCACACATCCGCAAAACATTACATTGTAAACCCAGAACAAGATCTATTAATAGGCTGTTCTTTATCTGCTCATTAAGAAATCAATAGGATACGTCCACATTTGAAACAGGATGTAACCTTTGCGCCTGAGACTGATCTGATATCATCAGAAAATCCTCATATCTTGCATGTGTTCAATTATAGCTGCTGGGATACTCCAGAGTCTACTTACAGCTGTGTGGGAGCGTGACTGATTCGTTCGCATTTGAGTCAAACTCATAATTAAATCCATGAATGTCCGACACAGAGGCTGAGACAAACCCATGGCATTGTGGCTTGTTTATGTGACATGATTTTAGCATTTGTATGGCTGCGAGTTATGCAAGCAAATGAGCCAAAGCATGTGTAGTAAATCCACACTAAATCTTTTTCTCTTTTCCGTGTGTTTCTTTCTGCTCTTTGGAGTAATCCCATCATTGTAGAGCATTTCCAGTGTGGAACGTTTACCGCGAGTACTTCCATATGCCGTTTACATGCTCCTAGCCTGTTTGCACACAGCTGCTAAGCTATGCAAATAGCAACACAAACTCAACACATATACGCATAGAAATTATTGCATGATAAATATGTGTGAAGAGAGATGGGCGGTTTTAATGGGGAAAGGGAAGGCATTGCCTAGTACATAATAAAATAGGTAACGCTTTAGAATGATTAGAATGAAGTCCCATCATTAATAAATAACTGCACAGGAACAAATGAGCACACAATATTAACATAGTAACTACTCTTAAATAACAAGAAACTCTGATTAATGAATTAGTAAGTAATAGCACTCTGTTGAATGTGGTAGTTCACTATTATCTATTCATAACTACTAATCCCACCCCCCACAGGAACAACTACTTTTTTTTATGTTTTAAGTATGTTTTATAAGAAAATTATATTTTGGTGTTTCTACTTCAAAACTTTTTGTTTAATTAAATGTTACTTGCTGATTCTTTTAAATTTTTTTATGAAATGTATTAGCAATTTCTCACTGAAACTAAAGTAAATCCTACACCAATTTTTTTCTTTATTCACTTTTTTTTTTCACTGAATATCATGGTAACCCACTAGTCACATGACTTCAGTATTACCAAATCCTTCAGAAATTATTTATCTATCTTACCTAAATTATTGTCTGCTATTATTAATTATGCAAGCAATTGAATGTTAAAGCAGTGGTTAACATGTTGTGTTGTTCTGCATTAGTTATTGATTAGTTTCGTATTATAATTGTTTATTTTTAAGGGAGGCATGAAAATATTAATTATTGACTAGCTAATAGTTAACTACTACATTCAACTGAGTGCTATTACTTACCAATTTATTAATAAGAGATTCATGTTAGTTAATAGTAGTTACTAGAATGTCAATATTGCTTTACACCTGTTTAGTTACTGATTAATGGAGATGGTCCTCACTGCAGAACACAAGATCCAGGGGGTGAGGTTGGATCCAGATCCAACTCTTCCCACCTTACATATCCCTAAACCTAACAGTCGCCACCCCCTGATCCCTAAACCTACCATCTCCACCCCCTGGATGGATCTTGTGTATTGCAGTGAGGGCCTACTGGATTAATGGCAGAACTGGTTTCTCCCAATTTGCAAATATGGACCAAATTCAGCTCAGATTTCTAGAAAAGACTCTTATTGAGCCATAATGAGGTCATGAAGCACATTTAAAATGTGTTGTCAAGGAATGCTAATTAGCATTTCTTTTAATGAGAGAATTGGAGACTCTTCAAAAATCTATGGGAAAAACAACTCTAGTGGAGAACTTATGTTACAGTATGATGAGCCCCAGGGAGGACCAGAGGGAGGAGAAGAACCTTCACTGCTGAAAAATATAAATCCAGATTCCCACAATCCTCTGTGGGGATTTGCAAGATGGATGCCCAACTTTTTAGCAGTTGGAAGCCCTGAGGCAGTACACAATAGTGGTCCTCCCTAATGTGATGGTAGTTCTGTTTTCCAATAACAGCAAAAAAATGACAAAAACACATGTTGGTGTTGTTTTATAAGTTGTATAATGCCCACAATAATGCACAGCATATAGCGTGCAAGATTTATGAATGTGTAAAATAGCCTTTAACTTCAGTTAAAGTGATAGTTACCCCAAAATGAAAATACTGTGGTCATTTACTCTCCTTCAAATGATGACATTTAGTTTTGGCAGACTATTCTTTAACTAAATATTAACTAGTCCCTGTGTTGTATAATATCCCTGTAGCTGTGTACAAAGTCGGAATCAGTAACATGTTAATTCACAAGTGAGCTTAAGGAATGACAAAGGCCTTGACAAAGGCCTCCTGTAGCGAATCGATGCGTTTTTGTAAGAAAAATATCCAT
>NW_015557074.1:70063-82153 GCF_001515605.1 Sinocyclocheilus anshuiensis
AGTCATATAAACCTAGGATGCCTCTGGGGTGAGTAAAACACAGCCTAGTTTTCATTTTTGGGTGAAATAACCCTTTAAGCTGTTCTGTTCTACAAGACCCTCAAGGCAGATTTACACTGTATGGTCATGCAAGCATCCATCTCATCTCAGCCTGGACAGATACCGTACATCATCACTAGCATTACTCAGAAGAGGAGACAGTGTATCCTTACGAATAAACATGAACACATTAAACAGAAGAATCAAAATAGCAGAAATACATTTCTGGAGCACAATTATGTAATCTGACACCATGTATAGATACACAAAGAACTATCTATAACTTATTTGTGTATACAAGTATTTGATCTGGGCAGTCAAAGGGTCCTCTTACAGCCTTCGGAAATACACCAGAAACTAATTTAAGACCTTTGAGTGAATATAAAGCTCATTACAGCCACCTTCATGGCATTTTTGACCTCCACAATTCGATTAAGTCTACTTAATTGCTTTACCCAATAGCTGAATTCCCACTCACTTCCGCTCATTCTACAGTATTAGAGATTTGTTTGAGCTTGTGCTTTCCATTGCTTTTGTAGTTCAATGGTTTGGTCAGAGGCTACATGTCTCCCCTTGACTGTTAATGATATAACCACCAGAATTGATGCTGTTTGTTCTTTTCCACATGTATTCAAATAAATATAATAAAGATATAATCTGTAATGGAATTAAATACATTCAGAATCACATATGTAAAATGAAAAAAGTGTAGATTTTAAAATGGGCATCAAGTGGAGGGACATGCACAATTGGGCTGCACCTCGCTGTATGTTTTTGATTCATTAAAAGAGCCACTGTTCTTGAATCGGACTACACTGGTCACAACCCATGAGGATCACCCAACAGAAAGACCTTTATTGCACCTGCATATGGTACACACAATACTTCTTTTTGAATCACTTTCAATAGTGATGGCCAATTCACATCCACACCTCAGGCAAGATACGTATGATTTCTTTTGCTGTGTTGTTGAAGATTGAGCAGTGGGGGATCAATCTGTGTGGCACTGTACAGATTGGCACTGTGCACTACTGCCAGTACTCGTCGGTAAGAAAACTCTGATTGGATATTCAGCTTAGAGAATGACTGCACAAGAAAAAAACGGAACTGACGAAAGCAAACCAATGACGGAGTGAAGAGGGAACGGACATACACTTGTCATTCTATCCGTTTCTTTCTATCTAGCCCTTCTAGAAGTACAAGGGCTGACAATGCCAGTGCCATTTTGTAACTTAAGTTCACACTGCATGATTTTCAAAGTCGTTGGATCACCATTGTTTTCACACTGCACAACTCTCTGGGGTAGCATTCAGTTGCTGCTGTGTTCACACTGCATGATGGATCGGCGACAGGGGATTAACACTGCATGACTTTACAATAGGAAGAATCGCCGATGACTCTGTCTGGTCCGCAAACTACATTTGACAACCAAATGCACACAAGAAGTAATAAGGAAATAACACAAGATCACGCTGATATTGTGGTCTATAACTTCCCGCTGCCCTGTATCTTGCTCTCTCATTGGCTGTAGGTCATCGTCGATGTATTTTTCAGTCAGAACTCATTTCACACAGCAGGATTTTGAATCGCCGACAGGTCCAGATATTTAGCATGCCAAATATTTCACGGGCGTCTGCGATTCTCTCAGATAGCATCTTTAATAATTCACACTGCGTGATCGTCACTCATGTGAACGAGCACCAATTTGCCTCTGATTTCGGGCATTTGTTGGCGATTTCGTAAAACCTGTCGGCGAGTACAAATCGGGGGCTAAAATCGTGTAGTGTGAACTCGGCATTAGCAGATGCTGCTTGCGTTGTAGCTCTTCCAGTTTCCCTGTTTGAATGCCGAATACAGACTACTGCCACCTACTGGTATGAGAGAGTTATGTTCTCTCACGCAAGCGCAGAGCATATATGCTAGTTGGCTGATGGCTATAGTCTGTCCAGTGTGTTCTAGAGCAACTTTTTCCCCCTGACGCAGTGGACGCAGTCAGCTTTCCTCAGTGCTACTGTAGTTCTTTGGCTTCAGTTTGGTGTGTCCCTACCCATTCAGGCAATCTTCTAACTTCTAACATTATAAAAAAAAAATAAAAAAAAATAAAATAAAACATTGATTTAAAAATTAACAACAGGACAGTAAAGAAGTGTTCTTTCAGCAGAACAAAGTAGCATGGAGGACGGGAAGCGCTGTACAAATACACTCTCACGCAGAATAAAAATATAAGAATAGCTATCGGGATCATTAAAATGATGATCACAACCAGTTGGAGAAAATTTACTCAGCCCTAAACAACAAAGCAAAATTATTAATGTGAAACAGTCTACTGAATAAGCTTTTAAATGTCTCTTTGATTATTTGTTTAGTTGAATTGCATTATTAGTACTACGCAATGTTTTCCCTGCTGTCCTCAATCCTATCAGAACAGACCTGTCCATTTATTTATTTATATCACACACTGCTGTTTCTTCTCTGCACCTGTTTCTGTCTCACTCCGGCTTTGTATCCAGTCTCTTATCTTTACTCTCTGCTTGTTCAAGTGCCATCATGACACTGGTAGTGCAGCTACAGTGGGTTAAGAAGCCAGCCAGGTATCAGGTTTCTCTGCAAAGTCACTCCTTGTGCTCTGAATCAGACACCGCACCTCTGCTGCTGTCGATACCAAACAGCCCCGCGTGTCAGCAGTTCTTTCCTTCTGTCATATTAATCTGCCGCCGAGTACATTAAAACGTGACTTTGGAGTAAGCACTCAGTGTATTGCTGTCTGTAAAATGCCAGAAAATGTTAGATGAGACCAGAAATCCTATCATGTCAGAAGGAATGTCTGCTGTATTACATTTCCTTGTTCAAGGACATAACCTCTACTGCAGAACCACATAATAACCTGAGAATGTAGAGCACATCCTGTATTAACTAAGCCATTTTTGATTTGTCATGGCCTGAGGATATATCAGGCTATTTTAAAATATCAAAGCACGTTCAAGTTAAAATTGGGAAAAAGACTAATGATTAATTTATACAATATTTAATCAAGTGTCTATCTTTATGAAAGAGACACTAAATCATTCACTTAATCGATTTGTTCAAAAACGCTGATTCATGCAGTAATGAAAGTCAGTACGGCTGCATCCGATATCGTATACTGTACTATTTTTGTATAAATACTTACTTCACAACTTTTAAAACGGATGTTCTATATACATAGTTTGAATGTGTATGACATGAAAGTAATCCAAACCTATTACATTTATCAGGTTGTCATTGTCATGTGATTTCCAGTGTCAGTTGTGTTGCTTCTCTGCCGTTCATAAATCGTTTTATTAATACTGTGAATTTTGACATACTGTAATACCCTTTTCAGATACTGTTTTTGCCTACTAGATGGTATAGGAAAATATGCATAAATGCAGCCTATCTTTATGAAAGAGTCTTTGAATCACTCACGCCAATCAATTTGTTCAAAAGCATTGATTTATTTAGTAACAAAAGTGAGTCTTTATAAATGAGTCATTGAATCACTCACCCAACTAATTTTTCAAAAACAGAGTTATTGTTATTATGATTGTTACATTATGAGTTATTGCATCAATCATTCATTCTGGAACAGCGATCTGGTTTGCGTTAAATATATTTGTTTTATAACTGCACTGTAAAAAAAATCTGTAACATTTACGGTAAAATACCGGCAGCTGTGGTTGCCAGAACTTCACTGTAAAAATATGGTAGCAACATTTTAGGTTTTACAGACTTCATCTAAATTCACAATAAAATACCGTATTTCATTAACTGATGTAATGTTAATAAACCAACATATTTAAGTACTAAAATCTGTTTTGAACCATTGTAATGCACTGATAACCACCAAAAACTGGTGGTGACAGTCTTTTACTGTTAAAATCACAATAATTTTTTACAGTGTGTATATCCTCCATCTGTTGTCTGCAGTGCTTTCCAACTGACATATTTCAAAGAAATCATATCGTAAGTAACACAATGACAGTTTTACTTCCATATTTACTTCTAGGATGTGATGGCCGGTTTTTATGGGATGTAATGATGTGGAAATTAATGCATTGAGTACTGGTCAAATGGATCTGCAGTCCCTGGTGGGAGAAATGGTGGCATGCCTCCATCAGAGACCGTCTTTGTTCTTCGTATCTATAGTACATATGCAGCAGTGCAAAATAATGTCCAAGAGTATAAAGCAGGGTTTTTGCGACGCTTTGGCTGGATGCTTCACTTTGAAAGGGCTATTCTGAAGCCATAAACCAGTAAACAAGGTCTCCTTCCATTAAACTCACAGATCCTTTATGCAGTGGTTGTTTTCTGGCATCCATGCCCACAGAAAGAAATAGCACCATAGTCCATGCATATCCATTCAGAGAATATCTCCATTCATGAGCATATTTTGTCATACATACAAATTTCTGTTCTCTAGTAGTGTTGTCGCTAATCTTTTAGTGAGTTCAACAGAGATGCTGCTAACAGCTGTATACTTTAATTACCTTGATGGTTAAGGGAGGCATCAATGTAAATCAACGTATTACTGTGGCTTACAGTGGCACACCTACAGTTCAGAGCATGTGACAGCAAGCTAAAGGACAGAATCCCTCACATCATCAGTCTGAGTAATTATGCAATTAAGAGAGCAACAGAGTTGTATTGATCTTTGCACAGAAAAATTGCATAGGGCACCATTTTGTGTGTTGCAGTGTAAATTATTTTAATTGGTGCGGTAAGGTCTCACAGTTCCTGTGGTTGATATTGACAAACGGAGAATGTCAGGAAATGTGTTCCTACCTCTCCTTATCATGGTAAATGAATTTGTTATTTACCCATGTGTCAGAAACATTGGTTTATTACTGTGCCACAACATAATCTGTAAGATTTTAATAAGTTTATTCAGCAAGAAAGCATTTAATTGATCAAAAGTAATATTAAAGACATGCTACAAAATATATCTATTTCAAATAAATGCTGTTTTCTATTCATAAAAGAATCATAGTTTCCACAAAAATCAGCACATTAGCAGCACAACTGAGCACCCAGCATATGATTTCTGAAAGATCATGTGACACTGAAGACTGGCATAATGGCTACTGTTTTATTGTGTGTTTTAAATCAAATAAATGCAAAAAAAAAAAAAAAAATTATAATTCAGATGCCACCCTAGACTAAAAACAAAAAACTGTGGTTGGTTACTCAAGGTAACACTATATGTAACTATAATAATAACACAGTCTGATCCTAAGTAGGCCGGTCTTGGAAAGAATATCTAGCAATGCGTAACATATTTTATGTCACAAGACAACACGAAAGAGACTAGCAGAGCATATACCTTGTATTAGACATGTAATTGACCTTCAGAATGTGTGAACCTCCTGTCCAGCTTTCAAAGGTCATGTAACTTATCTTGGATGATAAGAGATTCATAATGCTGTTCTAGGGAAAAGAAAAAGTGTAGAGTTCTCAAATGACTTTCACCATTACAAAAACAAACCAGCTTTCCTTATAACTTATATATTCAGGTTAATCTATTTACCATAAAGTATTCTAAAACAAGAAGCTTCAGAAAGGATATATTTTATTTCTGGGTGAACTATTCCTTCAGTTTACTATGTATTAATGAATGGTAATAACAGAAATAATGTTACACCTGGCCTAGTTTCAGACAGGAACATACACCTATCCACTCACTCCTTATTAAATCCCACACCAATTAGTTTCCATCTGGGGGTAAAAAGCTCAGAAAAAATGTTTCAACCCCAGGTGATTTCCCTATGGTTTAATTAGCAAAGATCAAATTCATATTTCTGAATTTCTTTTTCCAGCATGTCCATGTATATTATTGGAAGCTGTGACTCAGAAAAGTCCCAAGAGAGAATTCCTCAACATCTACCTCATTAGACGGCCTCCACGCTTTGCTTTCTCCCAGTCTGATTAACTTTTGAGTTAGCAACTAAAAATGCTGTGATCAGTGAACTGAAGATCAATGCTGGAAGGCTATTATCAGCATCCACACAACAGCTCCGTTCAGCTGAAAGTCTCTTATTAGGGAGAAATGCATGGGGTTGTGCTTCAATGACCTTTGACCATGTGATGAATGAAATACATTGCATTAGTATATTAACATGGTCATACAGACAGTCCACCCCATAAAGTATGAGCCATAGCTGTATTTGCTAATGAAAACATAACAGGGTTCATGTTTGTCTGAGTCTGTAGTCTTCAAAGGTTAAGATACAGCATGTGTATTGATATTGTGAATATAGAATCAGGGCCAGTGTCTACTATAATGAAAAGCCTGTGTAATGGCATTTTACTGTACATACTTTAGTACTTTCAGTTTAACAGTGGTAAATCAATAGTAAATGGTAAACTATATTTCATTATTTTGAAATGACTGCTTTATCGAAGCCTCTGAAAATGGAACAAAGAAATGAAATTCAATAAAAAATGGAAACATGAGACAAGTTGCGCATTAGACTTTGATCTGCATTTTGGACCACACAAGCTTTCCAGAAGTCTTATGTAAAAAGCAAGCAGATTTAAATAGGGATTTATGTTATTAAAGTCTAATTAGTGGAGACAAAAAGAAAGTCTGCTATATGGCAACAAATCAGTTTTTTCTCAAATGAATCTGTTTTTTTTTCTTTCTTTTTCTTTTAAGCAATGTTACATGTGAAGACAGTTTCTTGCTCTGTCAGAAACATTTTTTTCGATATACATTTAAAAGGGTTAATAAACACAATGTTGATTAATATGGCTCAGAGGCTGCATAAATATCTCAGATCAACACAAGAGCCATCGTAACTAATCCACATCAGTCTGGGCACCAATTTCAGTTGCTGCTATCTCTGGCCTCAGCCTGAATTTTGTGGCTGGCCCTTCAGATTACAATCTGCAAACTGAAAATAATTGGAATGGTGGAAGTAGTACAGTTCTTGGTGCTTGTTTTCAGTGTGACATGGCCAGCCTGAGGCTAGCCTTTGAATCTCTCGTCAGTGCTGAGCTAGTACGCTGAAGACAGGACTCTTACCATCAGTCACATCTATCTCTGTGCAAATGGCTTAGACCTACTTCCCTTACCCTTACTGAAAAAATACTCCCCTCTAAATCAAAGCGGGAATAGCATTTCCTCCATCTCCTTCTGGCTGATTAGGTTATTTAACAACACTGAGTGGAGAAAGGATAGAGATGATGCATACAAATGCAGAGATGTAAATCTGTGTACATAGCGCTGACTAAGGGCCATGATGGAGCTGTTCAGGACTTATGATTAAATGTTTAAGAACTTAATTGACAACTTGTAGAAAACACACACAGTTAAGTATACATTCAACTGTCAATGGCACTGACTGTTTAGACAGATCTGAATAAATAGAGAAAGATTGGCGGACCATGATAGATGGACAGACAAAAGGATGGACAGATAGATACACAGACAGACAGACAGACAGACAGACAGATAGATAGATAGATAGATAGAAAAATGCATAGACGGATAACTAACAGTCAGCTAGACAGACAGACAGAGAGACACAGATAGACACAGATAGATAGATAGATGGATAACTAACAGACAGACAGACAAACTGATAGAAAGACAGATAGACAGACAGACATATAGATAGATAGATAGATAGATAGATAGATAGATAGGCATATGGATAGAAAAATGCATAGACAGATAACTAACAGGCAGACTGATAAAAAGACGGATAACTAACAGACAGACAGACAAATGGATAGATAGATAGATAGATAGATAGATAGATAGATAGATGCATAGACGGATAACTAACAGAGATAGACAGAATAGATAGATAGATAGATAGATAGATAGATAGATAGATGCATAGACGGATAACTAACAGAGATAGACAGACAGGCAGACTGATAAAAAGATGGATATCTAACAGACAGACAGGCAAACGGATGGATAGATAGATAGATAGATAGATAGATAGATAGATAAATGCATAGACGGATAACTAACAGACAGACAGACAGAAAGGCAGACTGATAAAAAAGATGGATAACTAACAGACAGACAAATGGATAGATAGATAGATAGATAGATAGATAGATAGAGTCACCCATTGAGCATGTTTGGGATGCTCTGGATCAGGCGTATACGACAGCGTGTTCCAGTTCCTGCCAATATCCAGCAACTTCGCACAGCCATTATCTTTGAGTTCAGCTCATGAAAAATGGGGGCAAAAACAAAAGTGTTGCGTTTAAAATTTTGTTCAGTATAGATAGATAGATATTGGTGTCAAGCTTGCACTTTTTAGTCTTTTTTTTCAGTCATTTGCTGAGATCCTCAGGTAAATGGGCTTTGTGAATATCTATAATGACCTGTCAGTTCACCTTTCTTAGCAGCGTTCTAAGTCATTACTGGGACATGTACAAAGCGGGGGGCAGCGGTCAGGAAATTAGTGAATATATAAGCAGGGACAGAAAATGAGCTGGACGGGGCTTTAATACGATGTGCTGTATTCCGTGCACTCAGGTCTGGGAGTGCATTCCAATTAGCTCGTTCAGAGGAGGCGCAGCAGAAATATCAGCATTCACGAAAAGATGCTTTATCAACTCCATCTTTCATTACTGAGATTAAAAATCCCCAGGCCTTGTAACTCCAAATCCTCTTGTAAGTGATGGACACTGCGCCAGTTTTTCTGCTTACAAACTTAGTGGGAGGTTGACTGAGGTGAGTGAGTCTAGCACCATGAGAGACCAGAACCGTTTTGGCAGGTTCTCATCACAACAGGATGGTAGTTATGGATCTGCAGGCGTTCTGGTTACAGCTGGTTAAGTGTGGTTGATGCATAACATTGTCAAGGCCATCCTGATTGATTCTGATGTTTATGATTCAGACCGCGTTATTTGGCATTCTAACCTTGATCTTTTGGCACTTTACAGAAATACTACGTTTAAAGCATTTTGCAGGCACAAAACATTTTTTGGTGTACCATAATCCATTGAACTAGCATTCTATTACATGCAAAATTAAAGTAGTAAAATCTATTTTAATTATCAACTAATTTTAAAGACCAAATGCATAATAATAATAATAATAATAATAATAATAACAATAATAATAATGTCACACTTTATTTTAAAGTCCAGTTCTTGCCATTAACAAACCATTAACTATGACTTTTGCCTCAATAAACTCCTAATTTGATGCTTATTAATAGTTAGTAAGGTAGTTAAGTTTAGGTATTGGGTAGGGTTAGGAATGTAGTAGAATATGGTCATGCAGAGTATGTACTTTGTAAGTACTAATAAATAGCCAACATGTTAATAATTGGCATGCTAATAAGCAACTTAATAGTAAAAACTGGTCCCTTTAAGAGCTACAAATAATAATAATAATAACAATAATAATACTTGATTTCTACCCCATTACAAACAATTCCTAAAAATTGTAACACCCAAGAAGTGACATTATTTGAACATTATTTACAGCATGACTTGTAAGAAAAAATAAAATAAATAAAAAATAATAAATGAAATGTCCTTATCCTTTCATTTTTTAAAACAAATATTTAACTGTTGAATATTTATACCCAAATTTGCTAGCCTATTACTAGCATATTGGCTGTTTATTACTACTTATAAAGCACATATTAATGTCTTATTCTGCACAACCATATTTTAGATACTTTAATCGTTCCCCATACCTAAACTTAACAACTAACTTACTAACTATTAATGAGCAGCAAATTAAGAGTTTATTTAAAAGTTGTAGTTAATAGTG
Source organism: Sinocyclocheilus anshuiensis (assembly GCF_001515605.1). NCBI lineage: Eukaryota > Metazoa > Chordata > Actinopteri > Cypriniformes > Cyprinidae > Sinocyclocheilus > Sinocyclocheilus anshuiensis. Next base: position 79,869 of record NW_015557074.1, read on the forward strand.
ACAATCAGACCTTATTAATTAATTGTTACGTTATGTATTTTATTTTAGGATTATGTTGTTGTATGTTGGACTCCGTAACAGTAATACAGCTGCAAAGCTAAACCTTATAAAATGAATAGAAAATAATCAGCCCTTTTGATATTTAGTTTGGCCTCCTGAGGTTGACAATCAACACTGTTGAGATTAAAGGGATAGTTCACTCAAAAATGAAAATTCTGTCATCATTTACTCATTCTCATGTCGTTCCAAACCTTCTTTCTTTCTTTATTCTGCAGAAAAATACAAAAGACAATATTTTTGCAGAATATTGGTGACCAAACAGTTTTGATTACCATTTATTTGGTTACCAGAGAGAGAGATAGAGAGATATTTCTCACAATATTTCATGATGGCGAGTAAATGATGACAGTTTCTTTTTTGAAATCTGTTGTTTGAAATTTTCATTTGTGGACTATCCCTTTAAGTACCCCTTTCACTGAGAAAAAAAAAATAACAACACTTTTTTAGTTTGGACCCTACTTTGTTCCCTATTCATGGAAAGTGCCTTTTGCTTAACTTCCTTTGGTCAGTATATAGCCATTCGGGATTGCCATGTCCGCTTGTCCTTGTCCTTTTGTCTTCTTGGGTCACTAACCCTGAATTAAAAATTCAACATACACACAGAGTGCGGCTGGTCTGTGCATGAAGAGATTGCCTGTGTGATTTCCAGGGAGCAGCATTATTTTAGTAAAACGGGCCTATTACATCGTTTAAGGGTCTTGTGCCGCACAGCCGCCTGAGAGATGAAGACTCAGCAACTTGCATTTTGAGACAGTTTAATATTGAATCCCTACACTTGATAAATCGATCTGTCAACAGAGGGTGGACTACAGTGAGGTGAACTGGCTGATGTGCTGTTAGTATAATAATAAGTGAACATAAACTGATTTAACATATATTGCCTGACAGTCACAGCGAAGAACAACATAACAGATCAATGACGTCTGAAATTACATTCAAATGCACATGTACTCTATTGTTTGGCAGGCTTCGATTCGACTGATTCTGTTGTTAGATTTATTGCATTGGAAAACACGATTCTGATTGGTCAACTGTGGCATTCTTCTATCATTACTTTTGCATAATGATGCTATTCTGTCCTCTGCATGCATGTGTGTTGAACATGCATATACAGATAGCCAAACATTGCAAGGAGATGACTGATCAGCTTCAATGACCACTCAGATGATTGAATACATTTTCTCTTTACTTTTGCTTGAGTGCAATCATGTAGTTCAATCTCCGTTACATTCTTTTGTGAAACTGCAAAATAAATACAATAAATGCTTACTTAAATAGAAACAAACAAAATACAGTAACTCGTTATACAATGTTTACGTTTACAATGGTAAACTGCAGTAACGTTAGTTACACCGATCTTTTGAATGTGAATACAAAGCATATGAAAAGCTAGCATGCTTCCAACATATATAACTCTTAATAAAATACAAACACCAAATATAAAAAAATAATGAATATAAACGATAGACTTACAAGCAACGATTCTTTAGGGGTTTTACAGAACAGATTGGAAGAAGATGAAACACGCAGTCTCTCTGCTGCGAAAAGGCCGCTGTGCTTCGCGTGTTCCCCGATATGAAGTATAACAAATAAAGTTTTGTCAAACTGGATTTTAAGTCAACCTATGTCAAACAGCGCCCTCCAGTGGGGAGCAAGAAGTAATGTTAGACATGGCATAATAGATGCTAAACTGTATATAATATTGTTGTCCCTGGCAACTATTCTCTTATACGGTCTCATATCACTCCATGGTCTCCTTTACATTTACATTTACATTTAGTCATTTAGCAGAAGCTTTTATCCAAAGCGACTTACAAATTAGGACAATTATAGAAGCAATCAAAACTAACAAAAGAGCAACAATATGTAAGTGCAAACGACAAGACTCGGTTAGTCTAATGCAGTACACGTAGCAAGGTATATATATATATATACACACACACACAAAAATAGAATAGAATAGAACAGAAAAAATAGAAAGCTAGTGTTTTGTTTTTTTTTTATAAAAAAGAAGATATAGATAAAGTAGAATTAAAATAGAATAGAAAGTGCTAGAGTTAGAGGGTCAAATAAAGATGGAACAGATGTGATTTTAGCCGTTTCTTAAAGATGACTAAGGACTCAGCTGCTCGGATTGATTTGGGCAGGTCATTCCACCAGGAGGGAACAGTTAATGAAAAAGTCTGTGAAAGTGATTTTGTGCCTCTTTGAGATGGCACAATAAT
>NW_015557074.1:82245-87602 GCF_001515605.1 Sinocyclocheilus anshuiensis
AATGGGTGCAGAGCCAGTGGTGGTTTTGTAGGCAAACATTAATGCCTTGAATTTAATGCGAGCAGCTACTGGTGGCCAGTGCAAATTGATGAACAGAGGTGTGACGTGAATTATTTTCGGCTCATTAAAGATTAATCTTGCAGCGGCATTTTGGATTAGAGGTTTGATAGAAGTGGCTGGAAGACCTGCCAAGAGAGCATTGCAATAGTCCAGCCTGGATAGAACAAGAGCTTGAACAAGGAGTTGTGTTGCATGTTCTGAAAGAAATCTTCCTAATGTTGTATAAAGCAAATCTGCAGGACCGGGCAGTTTTATCTTTTTATCCTTTATCTCACATAATAAATTAATATCACTCATATCAATATTTAATGTCAATTTATTTATTTATTTGCCAAGCAGTCATGTAACAAGTGGGATAATATAGTCAGCCTTTCATTACTGCAAAATAAACCCTTTCCGGATGATATGAAGACCTTAATGATGACTTTTGAAATGTTTATTTTGTTGATTATATTATTTCTACTAAAAACTGAAATAAAAACTTGCTTAAACATTTTTTTTTTAGATATACTGTTGTTTTTCAACCACATGCACTCCTAACCCTATATTTCTGCTTAATATAAAAAATGACAGGGGCCATGCTGCTCTCAAAAAAATCAACTCTCTCTCTTCTCTTCGATTTTCTGCCTCCAGAGAAGCTAAAAATACACTGTCGCTACTGCAGTCAACCAGCATTTGTGCTACAACCTACACACAGACAGGCTTGGTTCAAGGCACAGCATCATCATACCCAGCTTTCATATGTGTGCCAGGACGGGTTTCAGTGATAATAGTTTCATAACAGAATTATTATTCTCCTAGGAAGAGGTTTGGCACAAAGGGCACCTGACAGCTAATTCATCTGTTCCTGTACTGCAAATATTACCACTGAGATTAAAGGAGAGTGCGAGCAAACAAATGCCGCTCCAAAAGCAAAAGGATTCATTTATCAGCGCTGGGTTGCTTTACTAGGTATTAATATTGTAATTTGGGACCAGAAAACATTAATCACTGTAACGGTTGGACAGGAGGTGGAAGAAAGACAACAAAATAATGGTCTCATCAACTATACCTTGTGGATGTCTTCTCAGAAATGAACAGACAAAATCTGCAGTTTGTGCATCAAAGAGGTCTGTTGTTTTGTGTCTTTTAGGAACTTTGGACCGCAGCATGGGATGCTCTGGGAACCAACAGCGTGGTGGATGACCTCCAGCATGCGGCCGTCACAGCTGGACCTCACGCTCGTGGCCATCCGCCTGTTTGTAACTAAGGGTGAGAAGCTAACAATAATAATGTTTATTTTATAATACAATTTCTGTCTTCTTTATTTTCTGTTAAGCATTAAATAATAATAACAACAATTATTATTATTATGCTTCACATGCAAAAAAAATTTTTTTTTTTAAATTAGGAAAAGAACTACATTGTGAACAAACAAGCCAAAAATAAAGTCAATGAATGTCAAACTTATGAAACTATGTGGAGATTAGGTAAAATGAATAACTGCTAAATTGAACCCCTTAACCAGCACCCCCATAAAGCTAAAAAGGATGTATCCAAAAACAAATGGCCGCCCGCAGCTCTTGAACCAGTTGTTTTCCAAAAAATTTGAATTAGCTAGTACAGGAACAGATTGTGTGAAACAAACAGACTCAAAAGTGACTGTGTTTACTAAATTTAATTTATTTAAAATCAAGGATGAAGTGTTTTCTGCTTTAATAATTTGCTAATAATAACACATAAAAAGACGCTTGTTCGTCGCCACCTACTGGCACAGGCCTAACGTTACACAAATCTAGGCATTTAAGCTTAATTGGCATTACAGTATTTCCAAACTATATATGGTACTTCAAGTATCAAAATAAATTATACAAAAGTTAACCGGCTAAGAAGATTTTAAAAATACTAATAAAATAAAGAAAACCCAGCTTGGAGCGTCTGATGCCCATGTGTACAACACCACTCGCGAACTCGCTTCTTCGGCGAGTATTCATTATGAAACAACTGCCAGACATGAATTTTGACATCTTCGCGAATATGCGCGTTCATGAAAACATGATGTTGGCAATCAGTGCGCCGAGAGCGCGCATAACGTTACATGCTGTATGCGCATCAATCATAGCGTGCGTCGATGCAATCGTCTTTACCTTGATTTACAATTGTCTTCCACCAAAACTGCTAGAATGGTAATTCACAGATCAGCGTTATTCTAGCGAGAATCGACGATAACAGGACTTTGTGTTTGCTCTTGATGGATATTTTCTGTGAAGTCCTCCTGTGTTTGACACACAGTGATTTGTGAGATTTGTTTCTGAGTTAAGCAATAATAAGATATGGCCAAATAGGCACTAAATTGATTTTATTAATGCTGCCCCGCTGCAGTCCATTACGAACAGCTCTGTATGTTAATGGTCTAACAGCGCTCGTCAAGTCAACATGATTGAGATGGCCAATCAAATCAAATCAAAGAAAGGCGGGCTTTACTGTTTACAGAAACCGAGCTTGAATTCCTGCATCACGCTTCTTCATTCGTAGATGTTGGCTAGGCAGCTAAACGTTTACTATTTGACATTTTACGATATAAATAGTAAATGACCGCGACAGTAATATCCAGTTTAGCAAACTACTGCACTTTTTTTGTGGTTTTGAACAATCGAACATCGAAAAAATATAATATTGTACTGTAAATTAGGAGCCCTGCATATTGTGGTCACAAATTAATAATTTCTTCCCACGACTTATTTATTTGTTCTTTAGCTTTAGTTTAAGCATGGCCACGAATTCGTTCCCTCGTTTTAACTGTGGCCACACTTTACTAATTCGTTCCATCGTTTAAATTAAATTAAAACTAGAAAATCGTGGCCACGATTTATTAAAACTAGGAAACGAATTAATAAAATGAAGTAATTCATTCCTAATTTGTTGCCACAATGTTTATTTTTGTTATCTGTGGGGCTCCGGTAATTGTACAGTAACTTACAATAAACTTACATGTGTGCATATTGTGAATTAATTTATTGAACTTGCTTTCCAGGTAGTCTTTAGTTTCCGTTAATTCAAATGTCTTAGAACATGATTCATAAACAAGAAGTGGGCGAGTTGTTATCATCAGAACCAAACCAGGACGTGATAAAAAATTGTTGCTGTCACTCAAATATATTTTATGTTGTGGTTAGTACAGTATCATCAAAATAAAGATATTATTTACTTTACCATAAATTCTAGTTAAACAACCTTAATTGATTTAATCCTCTCTTGGACAAGGAACCCATATTCATTCCACCATATTATTTTTTTTTCATGTCAAGGCTTTGAATTACTTTATCTGTGATGTTTCTATAATGTTTGGCAAGGTTATATTTTGAGAAACCTTAAAAAAAGAGACCTGAGGTCCTTCTTGGGTCAATGTTACCAGCGATCTGAGACAGGCAGCATAATGGTTTATCATTTTTGACTTGACCACATGGAGCTGAAATCTAATAAAAAGTAATGATAGTCATTTTGATCAAATAGTACATTAATTCCCTGACACTTAAGAGGTTCCCACATATCTTTCCATTTGTATAGTCTCTCTCTTAGTGTCTGACTCTCTTCATTTCCCTCTCTCAGGTAATGACCAGGCATAGAACCAACCCTGGAGATGCCGAAGAGAAGAGATATTCTTGCCATCGTGTTGATTGTGTTACCATGGACCCTCCTCATCACTGTGTGGCACCAAAGTGCAATTGCCCCCCTGCTGGCCATCCGAAAGGGTACCAGTCTCTCTTATACTTATAACAAGTTGTCAATGCCAATCTTGTTATCAATCAAAATGACAAAATTCAGCAAGTCTATTCAATTGTGGTCATTTGAATAAGGTCACGTTAGAAAAAAATGTGCATAATGTTATTCTTACTGCAAAATTATCTTTAAAAGAGCATTATAAAAGTGGTGCTAAACAAGATTTATTTTCTTGCCACTTGAATACAAATTTGTTTTCTTTCTAAACGTCCACAAAACCGTGAGTTGACTAAGTATACTTTGTCTTTCAGCACATTGTGCTTTCATTTAATGTGATATAAAAAATAACTATTCATGTAGATTAACACAAATCCCACTTTCTAACGCATTAGATGAGTTTCAGCTCATGTGCCTCGCTTTAAGAGTCCACTGACTCCAATGAGATTACCCAACAGCTTCTCATTTATTCAACTGCAGAAGATTTCTCCAATAAAACCACCCTCTGAGGAGCATTTCTGGTGGAAGCAAGTCAGAATGACCAGTTTGCATGTATATAGCTATATTAGCACTTACATTAAAACACTGATGCAAGTGGATGAATCACATACACAAGCTGTACACATAACCTGTTATTTATGGGGCATTTGGGCCAATCTAATGGCTTCACAACAATCTATCAGTCACTGACCACCTCTAGCTCAACCTACAGGGAAATACAACACCTAGCATTTGAAGATCTATACATCCATATATATGCATGTCAATACCATCATCTTATGGAGATTTACAGATGTGTATTCATAGAAATTATCATGAAGCAATTAACGTGGGTTTGTATGATGCCTAGGAGGCAGTGAACATCTGGACTGCTAATGGAGTGTGCTAATCTAATGGTGCTAAAATGTCTGAAGTGAGAGCAGGGCACTAATTGAACAGTGAAAGATCTGATTTGTGAGATGCCATCATGATTTCTGACCTTAATGAGCTATCAGCAGGAATGTGCTGGAACTGCCCACACCATCATTTTGTGAAAATATTCTGGAAAAAAAAGATATTTGGCAACACTAATTATTTCAGCAATATCATTCCAGCTTGCTCATTTAAGAGATTTAACAGAATAGTTCAGCCAAAAATTGAAATACATTCTTTCTTCCATGGAACAAAAAAAAAAAAAAAAATTTAAAAGAATGTACTGATCACTGTGTCCTAAAAACTCTGAACTGAACTAAAGTCATATGAACTTTTGAAGCACACAAAGGCACTATATTTGCAAACAGTTCTATATCTAAAGTTTTCCAGTCTTCTAAAGCCATCTGATACTGCTGCTTATCCAAGAGCTCTGTGGGTCACTATACAGATGCCAAAAGCACACCCTTACCAAAAAGTAGTATACTTCAAGTTTATTTTAGTAAGTATACTTAAGTAAAGTTCAAGTATATTTTTAAGTATACTTTATGTAGTAAGTATACAAATATCAGTGTACTAGTAGTATACTTGTAAGTGTACTATTTCAATACTCCTTGGGACTAAATTGGCCCACTTTCTAGTATATAAAAGTATACTTTTAAGTATACTTTAAGTATAACAGTAGTAAACTT
>NW_015557074.1:88282-90059 GCF_001515605.1 Sinocyclocheilus anshuiensis
GTTTACTAATTAAATACTTGTAGTAGCATTTTTAGTACACTTTGAAGTATAGTCTCAGTAAACTACTAGTTTAGTAGTTTTATACTACAAGTATACTCGTAAGTTTTCTTTAAGTGAACTTTACATCATACTTTAAGTATACTACTATGGCCTATTTAGGTATTAATTTGTATATATTTTGTTACATGAATATCTGAACATACAAAACATCAAAAGAACAGGGTATCTGCTTGTAAACAAAAACATTTTATTCTAGCTTCATGCATTCTTTTTGTGGATAAGTTTCATAAATAAAAAATAAAGAAATAAACAACATTTTGAACAAAAAGCTGAAAAAAGACTATGAATTGGATTCAACACCCCCAGAGCTTGACAGTCATTATTACCTCTTCATTGGTCGACATTTTATTACATAATGTTACACAGTTTTGATACCGTTTTATGTCTGATGATGGTGTAAGAATACATGTGGAAGCATCTGTTGTTTCGGTTTCTTCTTCACTTGTGTTTTTTGGAAATTCTGTACAGAAGATGTGTACTAGCGCCCCCTACAGTATAACAATGAAAACACAGATCCTAGGAGCACAATTATAGCTAAAATATATTTAGTATAAGTATAAATCAAGTATACTTAAATGTCATTTTAAGTATATTTCTGAGAAGTACATAAAGCCCATTTCTGAGAAGTACATAAAAAGTAGACTAAAAGTATACTTTCCTATTTTTAGTTTAAAAGAAGTATACTAATAGCACACTTGAATAAACTTCTTTTTCGTAAGGGACACTACAGAATATTTATTGCAATGTAGCCTGTAAGCTCATTTCTTTCACTGAGAAACCTTTGCAGTCAATAGACTGACATGAAAGGTATGGGAATTTAGCTCCAACCCCAATTAAACACATCTCAACCAGCAATTTAAAGTCTTCAAAAGGATTACTAGAAACTAGCAGGTGTGTTGGTGCAGATTGGAGCTAAACTCTGCAGGACATTGGCCCTCCAGGAGCAGGATTGGACACACCGGCCTAATCAACTCCTACATCTAGCCACTTCTCAATATTATACATACCTGCAAATTTTGTGTGTGGGGATGTCTTTATATAGTTGTACTGTATCTCTGAAGAGAACAGTCTGTCTTCAGAAAAGTTTTGATCGCACTTTCTTTTTCATCTATAATGCCCAAAAACGCAGCACTGCTTCATCTGGGGTAACTGCTGAATTTCTGTTTATCCATAACAGAATATGCATCATTTTTATACAAAAAAAAAATAATACTGTTTAGTACGATGCCATAGACCAGGGCTCTTTAATCTATGTTCAGAATCCATGTGCAGAATTTAGCTTCAACATTCTCCAATACACCTGCCTGGGTGTTTCAAGCAGTTGCAAAAACCTTGATTAGCTGGTGCTTAATTAGGGTTGGAGTTAAATTCTGCAGGATTTCGGACTTCATTGGTGATCTCTGCCATAGACACTGGAATTCAAAACCACTTTGCTACCTAAACGTACAGTAGTTCTATTCTAAAATCTGAATTTTCCAAAACAATATCTACTGCTGATTACAATATTTTTTAAAGGGGTCCTATTATGCTCTTTTACAAAGTCTTGATTTTGTTTTGGGGGTGTACTAGAACAGGCTCTCATACTAGGTTGTATTTTTCACATATTTTACATTATTACAACACCTCTCTCCCCAGTCTGGCATGAACGGCTCGAATAGTTCCTGTATCAAATGAAGGCCCGCCTTCTGAAATACGAAATGTGCTGTGATTGGTTAGC
>NW_015557074.1:99677-103762 GCF_001515605.1 Sinocyclocheilus anshuiensis
TTTCTGTTAAATAAAATATCTCCTTTTGAAGTGGACTTTGAGCTTTGTAACTTTGCAGATCTTTTTTATGCTCAAACAGCAACATTACAGAATAACTCAAGTTGAAAAAGTGAAAAAGCATAATAGGACCCCTTTAAATTAATTTAAAGAGTTTATTAATTAAGATTAAGATGAATAAGTATTATTATAGTTGATCTCCCCCTTTCTTACACCCATTGCCATGTTACCTTTTCCATTGGCCCAGAGTTTGCAGGTACTGTATGAATATAAATCTTGTAACAAGCAGATTTAAGTACAGTCTTCAATTCAATTCAATTCAAGTTTATTTGTATAGTGCTTTTCATGATACAAATCGTTGCAAAGCAACTTTACAGCAAGTTAAGTTTCTACAATATTTAGTAGAAACTTATTAGTGGTGACTGTCAGTTAATGTACATCAGTGTTAATGTACGTCAGTCTTAATAAATATATATATTTTTTAAAACCAATATATGTCACTGTTATATATAGCCTTGTGGAAACACACTGATAAAAAGGGCAGTCCAAAAGAGTCCTGGCTCAGGGTCTTTTGTCGATCACGGCCCCCTTCTCTCCTCCTATTTGTTCTGTCCAATAATAACATTTTTATTTAAAAAGCATTATTGTAAGTATATCAGACCACTCAGGCTGTATTTGTCTTTCAAGGCCAAACAATTGCCTTATGTGAGAAATACCCAAATCTGATCAGCATGCCCATCCACCATAATCCTCAAATCCCAGGAACATTCGTGAATTACCTTCTGAAGAAACATTACCACAGCTTAAATGCCAAATGGCATTCCCATTAATACAGTGAGTCATATTGACATTACTGGTGCTATTATTAGCACTATTAACTTATATGCTGCATTTTGATACTTTTTTGTATAATTATGCCAGAATATTCTCCAAAATGTCTCCTTTTCTGCTTAAAGGAAGAAAGAAAGTCATACAGGTTTGAAAAGACATAAGAATTTTCATTTTTGTCTGACCTATCCCGTTAAGAATTCAACAGCAGATCATGCAGAACCTGTGCTTTATGGGTTTGAATCAGTGCCTTCTACCCCTGTGGAGTAACCGTATTATGATCTCACGGGTCCTGCTCTCACCCTCTCCAGTCTGTCACCATCTAGTAAAAGAGATCTTAATCATACCAGAGCGTCTAACCATCCACCGGCAACGGCTAGCAGGTACTCCTCTAAGGTTTGTGGCATGCGTCAGACATAAAGAGAGCAGCCCTGGGGTGTGCTAATGTCTTAATTCTCTTTCTCTGTCTGGCAGATGATGGGACGGAGACTAGGCATGAGACGGGCCCAGCCACGGACTCAAAGGAATACTGCTCACAGGACAAGGACATAGTGGAGGTGGTCCGTACAGAATACGTCTACACAAGACCTCCTCCCTGGTCTGACGTGTTGCCCACCATCCACGTCATCACTCCGACATACAGCCGCCCTGTGCAGAAGGCCGAGCTAACGCGATTGGCTAACACCTTCCTCCATGTTCCCAACCTGCACTGGATTCTGGTGGAGGACTCTCAGAGGAGAACTCCTCTAGTCACGAGGCTTCTGAGGGAAATGGGGCTGAACTACACACACCTGAATGTGGAGACCCCACGGAACTACAAGCTGCGAGGGGACACGAGAGATCCCAGGATTCCACGTGGCACCATGCAGAGGAACCTCGCTCTGAGATGGCTACGGGAGACCTTCAACTCCAACAGCAGCCAGACAGGAATCGTCTACTTTGCAGATGACGATAATACATACAGCTTGGAGCTGTTTGAGGAGGTGAGTTAAGACAGGGGTAATAATAATCTCCATCTGAAATTGTGTACTGTAACATCAATTATTGGGTGTTGGTAAGTGACTGCACTTGTAAGGAGTTTAACTACATTGATAAAATAAGAAGCTTTGTTTGAGTGCTTCAACTGCATGATCATTTGACTTAGTGTATTATATTCCCATTACTCTCCTTCTGTGAAATATCCATTTAATTCCATAATCATTATATGGATAGATCACCCAAGAATGACAATTTTGTCACCATTTACTCACCCTCGTGTTTTCCTGTGGACAACCAAATTATGAAGAATGTTTCAGCTGCATATGAAAAATGTCAATGGGACTCCAAACTTTCAAGCTCTAAAAAAGGCATTAAAAGTAGCATGAAAATAATCCATATGACTGGACTGGTATTCCAAGTCTTCTGAAGCAAAATGCTCAATTTGTATGATTAACAGATTAATATTTAATTAAATCAAAACACTGGTCAATGCACAGTCTTTCATCATAAGGACAAAAACAGCTGAAACATTCTTAAAAATATTTTCAAAATATTTAATGTTTCACAGAAGAAAGAAAATCATACAGGATTAGAACAGAATTTTCACATTTGGGTAACTATTATTTGGATCTTATTATGCTACAGGTACATAAATACCTGTCAGGACTTTCTTCACATGAAACACCTTTCAAATCCTCTGAATTTTGAGAGGCTGCTCTGAAAAGAAAAATCATTGATGGTGGGTGGTGAAAAATCAGGCACATACTTCTGAAACACTGGCAACAAAAGACACAAGACTATAATTAGGGTGGAACAAAAGCTGCCATTTCTGTTGATATATGTGGGTTGTACATTTTAAAAGATTAATATTCATACTTAACATACTTTCAATAGCATGGTACTTTCCATGGACACTGTAAAATGCAGATTTTATAACTCAGTTGCCTTTTAAATCAGGTCTGGCCTTTGATAATATGCGTATAGTATCATGGTAATGTATAACATTTGTTTACATTAATCAGTGTTGATCTGTAGAGTCATATATTTCATTACATTTTAATTTTCTTATAAATTTTCATGTGGAAGAGACTAGCTTCCTAACTCAAGCTTTCACTGAAGTTAACTTAATATTGTATCTTTGTTTGATGCATATTTTAATTTTTAAACAAATTAGTTTGTAATCAAGCTATAACTGGCAGACCGCCTGCAGTACCGCCGCAGATCCCCTATGGTCTGTGGACTTTGTTGAAAATACTTGTTCTAAATATTAAATCTTAGAAAATGTATCAGAGTTTATAATTCATATATAATGTATTTAAATAGCAATCTTCCCAAGATAAACAAGGTTTTAAATATAAAATGTTGAGTATAGAAATATTAAATGATTAAAATAACTGAAACGATACTTTTTTAAATGAAACTAAAACTGCCAGCAGGTGGCTGCAAGTCACTGATTTTATCACTGAATCATTCATTCAAATTATTCGTTTGAATGGCTGATTCATTCAGGAATGAAGCAAGTGACTGGCCCTGTCCCAAATGGCACCCTAAACCCTCACGGTCTTCCTCGGAGTCTGCACTTTTGTGAAAGGATTCATGAGATATGTCTGCGATACATTACTCAACACTGCAAAAAAACGTAGAAACCTTTGAAGCTCCCCTCGGCGATCACAATCACAAATATGATGATGATCTGGTCAGTCGCACTGGTGCTCCTAAATATTTTTTCATAGTCGCACGCAGTAGCTCCCTTTCGATACTTCACTCGGGAACTATGGGAAAAAGCATTTTTTCTCCTGAACTGAAGCCTTTTCATTCACGCAGTGAAACTGCACAGCCATTGGTTCGTGCAGGGCTTAAAAAAATGAACCAATGGCGCGGCAGCGGAGCTGCACGAACCTATGGCGACGAAGCCCGCCAGAATGGGCAGGGCATCTGGCTATATAAGTGGGAGCTCACCACAGGATTCTCAGGTTTACTTCGACTGAAGCGACGACTGAGTCGTGCAGCTACATAGCACGGCCAGCAACGCAGTCATCGCGATCTCACATTATAATCAACGAAGCTCTCTAGACTGCACAATTAATCTCTTATTTACACCCTGTCTACACTTTGCTTATGAAAGGACTCGTGAGATACAGTATGTCTATGATACATTACTCAATGCTGCAAAAACAAGTAGAAACCTTTGAAGCTCCCCTGAGCGCAATCACAAATATGATGATGATCTGGTCAGTCGCACTGGTGCTCCTAAAAAAATGTTTATAGTCGCACGTAGTAGT
>NW_015557074.1:103814-106609 GCF_001515605.1 Sinocyclocheilus anshuiensis
CCGTTTTCCCCTGCCGCCATCCGGCGATTCTAAAAGAGCTTATTTCTAGCAGGTAAGCCCTAAAAGAGCAAATTCTAGCGACGTTGTTGCAAATTTTGCTCTGCGAGTGTGGCTCATGCAGGTAAACTTGCAGTATGCAGAAGAGCAATGAGTATGTCATCTGTCTGGGCAGACCCCACGCAGAGACTGCTCTCTGACTGAGACGGAATGCTCACTCGAGTATGAGTCTCGCTCTTCTCCACTCGCGGTCCGCCTCCACTGGAGGCAGCCCCGCTCTCCCGTTTCTCCTCTCTCAGCGAGCCTCGGAGAGAGAAACAGCAGAGTCAGGGAGATAAGCAACCGGGTCTGAGCGATCGCATGCCGGCACTGTACCCCCGTGCTCGCTCTCCCCGTTGCACTCGGATCCGCCGCAGAAGGGCAGTGAGCTACGCGCTTACTGAGACAGAATGTTCACTCGAACATGAGTCTCGCTCTTCTCCACTCGCGAACCGCCTGAGATAGAATGCTCACTTGAGTATGAGTCTCGCTTTTCTCCACTCGCGGACTGCCTTTCACTGAACAGCCCCGCTCTCACGTTTCTCCTCTCTCAGCAAGCCTCAGAGAGAGGAACGACGAAGCCTGGGAACTAAGCAACCGGGTCTGAGCGATCTCACGCCGACACAGAGCCTGCGTACTCAACCGGGTCTGAGCGATCTCACGCCGACACAGAGCCTGCGTACTCGCCCTCCCCGCTGCGCTTCGATTCGTGTCTCACACAAAAGGATTAGTGCCCCTCTTTACATCGAGCGGCTTTATCCTACAAAGTAGATCGGAGCAGATGCTGCCGCTGACAGCTTCAAATTTGTGTGTGTGTCACTATGGCTGCGATCACAGACACGGGCCGCTTTTACCACAAAAGCAGTCTGCCCCCATTCGTTCGCGGAAGGCGGCCCTGCCTCCCCGCGCTCATGTTTCTCTCCTCCCAGCTACCTCGGAGGAAGCAATGACGAGCTCACGGGTTGAACGATCAGACTTGAGCAATCCTCTACACACATCATGCATGCTTAATCTGCCGGTATGTGTTACACATGAGGATCGGTGCACCTCATTATACGAGCAGCTTAATCCTCCCAGGCGGATCAAAGCGAAACGTGGGCAGCTTCACATTTGTGTGTGCTTGAGTGATTAAAGCCAGCAAGGCCCCCGCTTGCATCACTCTCCACGCAGCTCTTTGAGAGGGCAAACTTCCTCTTCCATTACTCGTAAGTGTTCTGCCCCCGTGCGGCCAGTCACCCGAGTTAATTGAACCCCTCGTCACACGGGCCGAGGCCTGGCAGGCCATCCCCGGTGTGTCGAGATGGGTTATGGGGATAATAAAGCAATGATATTCACTCCAATTCGCTCGAAGACCCCCGCGATTCAGCGGCGTGGTCCCCACCTCAGTGCAGAGCAAGGACGCTCACAGGGGGGTATGCGGCTCTCTCCCCTCTAAGACAGATGGGAATCCATATTATCAATTACTTCGACGACTGGCTCATTCTGGCCCAGTCAGAGGCAGAATTAATATCTCACAGAACCCTCCTCCTCTGCCACCTGGAGTGCCTGGGACTCAGGGTCAATTTTGCTTCCCAGCCAGCGAATTTTGTTCCTGGGAACAATTTTCGACTCAGCCCAAATGAAAGCTGTAGTCACGCCGGAATGAGCTCTGGCCATACAGAAGCTGGCGACCTCCTTCAAGATCGGTACCACTCGCCCTCTCAAAGCGTTTCAAAGGAGGCTAGGCCTCATGGCAGCAGCATCTCCAGTGCTACAGTTGGGTCTGCTGCGTATGCGCCCCCTTCAGCGCTGGTTGAAACCACGGGTTCCAGCCCATGCATGGCGTCACGGACGCCTGCATATCAGGGTGAGTCAGGCCTGTGTATCGGCCCTGACCCCCTGGAAGAACTCCCGCTGGATGGAACAGGGCGTGGCCATGGGGATGGTTCACAGAAGGACAGTTATCACAACAGATGCCTCCAACTCAGGTTGGGAGGTGCTGTGCGAGGGCATACCGACCTTCGGCCACTGGTCGAAGGCGGAAAAAGGCTTCCACATCAACTGCATCTTCGGCGAGGCCGAGGTAGACCTCTTCGCCTCAGAAGACAACTCTCACTGCCAAATTTATTTCTCAAAGACCAGGGACGCGTTGGCCCACGATTGGCCCAACCTCCTTCTCTATGCTTTTCCCCCGATCACTCTGATCCCTCAGGTAATCAGGCGAGTGAGGGAACAAGAACACAAGGTTCTCCTGGTGGCCCCCCTTTGGATGAACCAGCTGTGGCTATCGGAGCTAGCCCAGCTACTGATAGGGGCCCCTTGGCCTGCTCCACTGAGACAGGATCTCCTCTCTCAAGCGAATGGGGCATTATGGTATCCTTGGCCTGACCTATGGGCCCTGCACCTCTGGCCGCTCGACGGGAGCCTTCGTGCCTCCCAGAGCGAGTCTTAAACACAATTTCGGAGGCTAGAGCTCCGTCTACGAGACACCTCTATGCCTTAAAGTGGTCTTTTTTCTCCACTTGGTGTCTAAACCGCAGCAAAGACCCCCTCACGTCCGAATTGGCAGAGGTGTTGTCATTTCTACAAGAGCTGCTGGATAAGGGATGTTCCCTATCCACGCTCAAAGTCTATGTGGCGGCTATAGCGGCCTCTCATGCCCCTATTGAGGGTCAATTGGTGGGCAGAAATAGAGCGGTCATCCACTTCCTGAGGGGTGCAAGGAGGCTGAATCCGCCTCGTCCCCCTACCGTCCCTTCATGGGACCTGCCCACTGTGCT
>NW_015557074.1:107302-112096 GCF_001515605.1 Sinocyclocheilus anshuiensis
CCGTCCACATTCGCAAGGTTTTATAACCTGGAAGTCCCGGCCTTGCAGGCCAGGGTCCTTTCCGCTTGAAGTGGCACGCGCTGCGTAAACAGATATGGCAGAGAGTCCTTGGCCGTATCACGCCCCCATTGTTCTCTGGCATTGTTTCTACTGTTAGCTCTCGACCCCTGGGTGTCGGAAGTTACGGGAATACTCTGGAACGATTAACCAGGCCGGGTGTGACCTTAACGGGAACGAGTATTGCGTTGCTTGCCGTGCTATGTAGCTGCATAACTCAGTCGTCGCTTCAGTCGAAGTAAACCTGAGAATCCTGTGGCGAGCGCCCGCTTATATAGCCAGATGCCCCGCCCATTCTGGCGGGCTTTGGTGGGCTTCGTCGCCATTGGTTCGTTTTTTAAGCTCTGCACGAACCAATGGCCGTGCAGTGGGAACCGAGGTTACGTTAGTAACCGAGTACGTTTTCAGTCGCATTTGCGACTGAAATGGACGCACTGTAGAGCCCTGTTTTACAATTAACATTACAAATAACTAAATAATTATTAATGAAGAATTATAATGAAGTTATAAGTAAAATATTTGGGGTTTAAAACAACATATTAATGCGTAATGCAATCATGATTTCAAAGAGTATGGTGAATTCAGGTTGATTGGGACACTTTTCCAAGCCATTTCGATGACAAAAAGTGTCCCAATCATTTGATTTTGTAAACTATCCGATACACACAATAATAAAATAGGCTACTGTATAGTTATATATATTATCTTAAACTGACTGTCAAAGTGCAAAATTGCTACTAACGTAACATCAACGCAAGAACAAAATGTATGCAACAAACTGGATACAGAGGAGTCATAAAATAAGCAGGTTAAACGCACAGCTCATGCGGTATTTACTGACTGTGAATGGAGACGTCAATCATCAGCTGTGCTTTGCGTGAATTCCGCCGCAACCATCCTTTGCCAAATAATAAGCACACTACTATATCGCGATTTTATTTTCTGTTCGATTAGTGTTCATTACAAAACTGTGGTGGGGACAGATAATGTTCATCATTGTAAAATAGACATTTGATCTAGAGTGCAATAAAGAAGAAAAATGTATCCGTTTAAAAAGGCTATTATTCACCTCCTGTATGGGCTTTAAAGTCCCCATGAAATCAAAATTAAAGTTTTTTGGGTGTTAGTATCAATATGTTAGTCTTAAGGTTATCTATAAGGCAGTGTGCTCCAAAACAGTGACAAAATTCGCATTTAGAAGATATAAGCATTCAAAGCTCAATGGCTCTGAACGGCTCTAGCCCAAGCTGTGATATAAACGAACACTATTGGCTATTTTAAAAAGGGGTGGGGCTCCTTGATATGTCCCGCCCTGTCTTCCTGTTTCAGTTAAAATGACGTCAACACATAGAGTAATGCTGCGTGTTTCTAAGCATTTCAAGGGACCTTTAAGTCTTCGACGTAGGCTGCATTTTAATCTTTGTTGTGCGTAAATTACAGTTAATTCATGTGAAATATCCACTCCTGTACATCCTTTGCAATATCATCAGACGATCTCTTGTCGGTGGACAGACTGTAAAGCCGCGAGATGCGTAATATTACAACAGATGGCGGTAATGAACAAATTTAGTTTGTGATCTAGTCAGAAGAAGACGCTGCGTGCGCTACAGGCATTACAGGCTCGTGACTGACTCGTCAGAACGCAAAACGGAATGTAGCGTTTGGTCACGCTACATCACTACTTGCTGGAAAAAGTAGTTAGCTACAGGAAAAGCTACACTGTTTTAAAAGTAGCGTCACTACTGTAAAGCTACTGAAAATGTAGTTACACTAGTAGCGTCGCTACTTGTAGCTAGCTATTCCCCAACACTGAGGTCAGGCCTCCTCCCAAAAATGTGGATGAGAAAAAAATATACTGTACAAAAATAAAACAAAACATACAGCACAGTATAAAAAGCATAGTGTGGGGTAACCACACAAAACCCAGGAAAATGTCACACTATAGAAGACAGTGTCTCTACATCGCTGTGATTGGCTGATTACTCTGGTAATGCAATACTGACCACCTCTGATGCTTGCAAACGAGTAAAAAAATCGGCCTGAGTAGGTCAAACTGATGGAAAGACTGCTTCATTACAGACTAAACAACTGACCACTCAGACATGAATTGCCCATGCATTGGACTCTTTGCTAAAATATTATAATTTTATAAATACTAATTCACAGTGTGTGATGAAAAATTGAAATATTATAAACACAAATTTAATTTTACAGATACATAAATAATTGGCTTGTGTACTGTTGCTGTATTGATGCTAGAGGTGGGCGATATGAAAAAATCTTATATCACGATATGAGTAATTTTATTCCACGGTAACAATATATATTTATTTATTTAAATCTTTATTTAACCAGGAAATGAAACTCGAGATTTAAAATCTCTTCTACAAGAGGGTCCTGGCCAAGATAGGCAGCACATTTAGTTACACATAAAGCAAAATACATTAATTTACATATACAGAAATATACACAAAACATTTACAATCAAATGACTCTGAAACTAGATCCTTTAAAATACATTTAAAATCAGTTAGTGATACCAACTCTTTTGAGCATAACTTGTCTTGTAATTGATTCCAGTCAAATGGAGCGGCATAACTAAATGCCCATTGACCCATATTAGTACAAACTTTAGGGATGCTTAAAAGATAATAGTCTTGTGAGCGAAGACTATAATTCGTTACACCTTTTTGAATGATATTCTGCTGTAAATACGAAGGAAGTAAACCTAAAATGATTTTATATATAAATAAGTATAATGCTTGAGTCTACGGGATGACAATGCCGGCCAACCAACCCGAGAGTACAATAAACTATGATGGGTAAGGTCTATTGAATTTGTGATAAACCTTAATGCTCCATGATAAACCGAATCCAACGCCTGTAAACAATGCTTAGGTGCCTGCATATAAATGATATCACAATAATCCAACACTGACAAAAAAGTAGCTGCTACCAATCTCTCCCTTGCTTCAAAAGAAAGACAAGACTTAACTCTTAAAAAAGTTTTGACTTTAATTTTTTCACAAGGTACTGAACATAAGGCCCAAAAGAAAGAGAATCATCGATTAAAAATCCCAGGTATTTCTATACATCTCAAAAAATATAAATAAAAACCTCAAGCTCACTGAAGACAAGTAAACAGTCAGTGATTAAATAAGAATAAGAAACTAATTAAAAGCAATAGGACAAAAAACTACAGTAGAAGAAATAAATAAGAAATGCTACATGCATTGTATGAAGTAATCAAATGTATAATAACACTGCGTATTCTTCAATATGTAAATTAAATATATATTTCTTCTTCTTAAAGTTACAAAAGTGATTTAGTGAAGAGTAGTGAGAAATTTTCTCCCTTTTGTTGTTTGATTAGCATGAATGACAAACAGCAGAAAAATTAGACTGCTGTCACTTTATGAGCTGCCTGGATCCAGTATACTTTTTCTTTTCTTTTTTTCTTTTCTGTTTGCTTTCACTTAAGACATAAACACACACAAGTGTGTGTATTTAACCGATTAAGGCCTATAAAGCAGCAAAAATAACTCCGTTCAGTACTCCCACGCTCTATGAGCACAGTCTCTCAGACAGCGTGCACATATAGCGAAATGAGTTTCTCTTTCACTGTGGATTGCAATTCAACTGCTTTAAAATAACTATTATGACAAATTGCTACAGGTTAATCGCGTCTACTGGTATACCGCCCACCCCTAATTGATGCTAATACAAATCGCTCAAATATTATCTGTTAACAGTGGTATTCAGCTGACTGTATTTTTAGTAAAAAAAGTAAATGTTAGATGCTGGGTCAATACCGGACTACCGATAAGCTTCAGGACAAACAATACTGTTATCGATACTTGCGTTGTTTTATCTCAGTATACTTAATTAGAAGCTGTTCTCATAAACCGATCTCAAGCTGATGACGCGCCTACCGTCAGAGCTTTGGCATGACATGCAGTGGCACCATCTCAATCTCTGTCCAGCGCGGGTAAAATAATTATAATGCTAAAGGTGAGGTACAATTCTTATTTCTTTATTAAATAACTTACTAAATAATTTTAAAACTTTCTGTGAGGCATAATTTTACAAACAGCACGAGTGAATCTCCGCGAGCTCTCTGTCTTTCCCTCTCAAAATGCGCAAATGGGCTGTTCTCATAAACCGATCTCAAGCTGATGTCAGAGCTTTGGCATGACATGCAGTGGCACCATCTCAATCTCTGTCCGGCGCGGGTAAAATAATTATAATGCTAAAGGTGAGGTACAATTCTTATTTCTTTATTAAATAACTTACTAAATAATTTTAAAACTTTCTGTGAGGCATAATTTTACAAACAGCACGAGTGAATCTCCGCGAGCTCTCTGTCTTTCCCTCTCAAAATGCGCAAATGGCTTCATATCACCACATCGCGTCTGCACTATAAGCTGCACTCTGCACGGTTGACACAGGAATTGTCACAGTTTACATGCATCGTCACTAAAGGTTATAATTTGCATTTCTTTTTAAGCTTGGCTAGTATTTAAACCATTCAGCACTTGTGCGCACTCCAGAGACTGTGTGCTCATGCACACTCAACAATTGCCCCATTGTAAAAACAAAAATACACAGCATGATCAAAAATTTAATTACACATTTTTGAACGAAAAAAAAAAAAAGTCTAAAAATCCCCCCCTCCACCACTCAAATTAAAAAAATCCTCCCTCCCTCAAGAGGGGAATTCACCCCATTTTCAAAAAT
>NW_015557074.1:112134-115902 GCF_001515605.1 Sinocyclocheilus anshuiensis
GTCAGAGCTTTGGCATGACATGCAGTGGCACCATCTCAATCTCTGTCCAGCGCGGGTAAAATAATTATAATGCTAAAGGTGAGGTACAATTCTTATTTCTTTATTAAATAACTTACTAAATAATTTTAAAACTTTCTGTGAGGCATAATTTTACAAACAGCACGAGTGAATCTCCGCGAGCTCTCTGTCTTTCCCTCTCAAAATGCGCAAATGGCTTCATATCACCACATCGCGTCTGCACTATAAGCTGCACACTGCACGGTTGACACAGGAATTGTCACAGTTTACATGCATCGTCACTAAAGTTTATAATTTGCATTTCTTTTTAAGCTTGGCTAGTATTTAAACCATTCAGCACTCGTGCGCACTCCAGAGACTGTGTGCTCATGCACACTCAACAATTGCCCCATTGTAAAAACAAAAATACACAGCATGATCAAAAATTTAATTACACATTTTTGAACGAAAAAAAAAAAAAGTCTAAAAATCCCCCCCTCCACCACTCAAATTAAAAAAATCCTCCCTCCCTCAAGAGGGGAATTCACCCCATTTTCAAAAATAAAATTCAGGCCCTGAATGAATGTCTGTTAAAATCCTGATTAGAGTATCACTATAAATAATTCTACATGTTAAAAAGAAGCCTTTTTTATCATGTAGATAAAACAGAGATAAAAAAAAAGTCCCTCTATAACAGAGAGGAACACTCTCTGTTAGGAGAAATCACGCCTGCTCCCTGAGAAAGTCAATGTTAATTTTCTTAAATAAAAATCGCTAGAGACGCCAGAATTCTCTATTACATTCTGTTGTGCTCCTATATGCACATGATGTTCAAATATGTTGTGCTATGGTATGCTGACGAAATCTCTCTCTCTCTCTCTTTGAAGGGCCTTTTTAATTAAAAATGTTCTTTATGTGCCCTTTTCTGTTTGCTTGGAGGCATTTGTAAACTGCAGTAATAAAATAACTTGAAATTTGCAACATTTTTTACATCATTTATTTTTGCTCCAAATTATAGGGAGTAGTATGGATAACGGTATCGATAAGCAGTATCGATAAAATGTAAACGATACCCATCCCTACCCCGGAATTTATATGTGACCCTGGACCACAAAACCAGTCATAAGTCGCATGGGTATATTTTTAGCAATAGCCAACAATACATTGTATGGGTCAAAATGATTGATTTTTCTTTTCTTTCATTAGGATATTAAGTAAAGATCATGTTACATGAAGATATTTTGTAAACTTCTTACCATAAATATATCAAAACTTAATTTTTGATTAGTAATATGCATTGCTAAGAACTTAATTTGGACAACTTTTGGCGATTTTCTCAATATTTTGTTTTTTTTTTATGTATAAATCTCAATTTCAAAAAATTGACCCTTATGACAGGTTTTGTCATCCGGGGTCACATATAAACATAATATTATAATTTAGGTTGCTTGTTGAAAGTAAAATGTAAAAGGTGTTCCATAACCTGGAAACCATGTAAATGTCAGAAAAAAAATTCTAAGATTAACTGCTTCTGAAGTTATAAGTCCACTACACACCACCATCTATAGGTTCTCTCATTTTCTTCAGTTCAGAATTCAGCGTGAAGCACTTTAAATGAGGCAAAAAGCAGAAAACAGCCGTTCATTATGCTAAACTAGGGCAGCCTAGCTTCAGCAGCCCTCCCCAATGACAGCTAGTTTAGAAAAGATTAATGTCATCCTGAATCTGCAACGAGCATGCATCCTTTTCAACACTTTCCCATTTCCAGTTGTTTTTGTTTCCACCAACAGGTACAGAAAATGTCTCTCTTTCTTTAATGTTCAATGGCAGTGGCACAATATAATATTAGTCTCTGCGGAAGTAATCGGATTGAGGGTGACATTTTGGCCAGGACTGTTCACTTAAATCCTGATATGGTGAGGAAGGGTCACAATCACTTACTTGAGCTACATTTGGATCAGTGTGGACAGCCAGTAACAGTTCAGTCAGGAAAACCATCCTTTACATTTAGCTGAGTCTTAATCAATTTATTTATTTATTTTTACAAACACATTGTGAGCGAGTGGTTTTCGTAAATGAGAAAGAGGCACAGTGTTCCTTTCCATCTTCAGTCCTTTTGTGGTTCTTTGTAAAAGCTTCCCTTGGATACAGTGGGCGATGCATTATGGGTATAAAGACAACTGCTTCACTCTCCCGTTCTAGCCTTCACTATTCATTAGGCAGTTTCCTTTTATGATGTGGACCACTTGCGCTGGGCGGCACACAAATCATTTGGATGTAGGAGTGTAGGGAGTGTTTGAAGCAGGAAGATTAAAGCAGAATCTGTCTCTCTTTCTCTCTCTCACTTGTTCTTTGTCTTTCACTGTCTCGCTTCCAATTTCTGTTCACCTCCTGTGACCTGTTCAGGATGAATCCTGCTGTTAAGATCTGTTTGTTTGTATGTCTGAGACACTACACTGTCCAAAACACGATCCTAAGGTGTGCAATCAGGCCTGTGTTGTCACTATAGTGTGAAAGTGTGAAAGCACACTATAAACTGCAGGTGAACTGACAAGGACATGATGAAAGTTTTGTGGCATGTTTGTACAGCTGGGCTAAAAGCCCCCTGGGTACAAGGCCTTTTTTGATTTTATTTCAGTCCAAAACACAAAATTGAAGCGGAATTCACTACAGCAACTTTCCTAAACAATTGTGCTTGTGTCCCTGAATACAGTTTTTTGATTCATGACTTTCTTGCATGCAATGACAAAAGATTACATTTCAGGTAATTCGTTTAAAAAACTTCATGACAGGTAAACACATTAAAACTACGTTTCAGAAGTTTGGGCATCACTCGTTGCGGCGGCTTTGTCGTGGTCACCTATAAAAATCGTACAAAGTTTACCTTTAATGTTTTGAAAGAAGTCACTTTTGTTCACCAAGATTGCATTTTTGATCAAAAATACTGTAAAAACTGTAGAATTATGAAATACTAAAAAATACTCTTTCTTTTCTGCAGATGCGATCAACTCGTAAAGTATCAGTGTGGCCTGTAGCATTTGTTGGAGGTTTACGATACGAGTCTCCAAAGGTCAATGCAGCAGGAAAAGTGTACGGGTGGAAAACAGTATTCGACCCTCACCGGCCCTTTGCCATCGACATGGCAGGGTTTGCCATCAACCTGCGGCTCATTCTGTTTAAGCCTCAGGCCTACTTCAAGTTACGAGGGGTGAAGGGAGGCTACCAGGAAAGCAGCCTGCTCAGAGAGCTGGTCACTCTCAGTGACCTGGAACCCAAAGCGGCCAACTGCACTAAGGTGAGGAAAAATTGCTCTGACTATGCCATTAATGACTCAACCTTATGTTGTACCAAACTCATGTGCAGTTTTTCTAGAAAAACATAAAAATACATTTTTTATTTATTTATTTTTTTTACACAGTTGATCTCATTCGCTAAGCATGTGTACAAGATCGAACCCCACCCCCCCCAAAACAACTTCTCCTCTCTTCTCTGATGACATGCTTACTACATGAGATCACAGCAATAGCAAACAATCCAATCAATTACAAAATCAAGTCCCGCCTTACATTTTTTCTTGTTCAAGATGCTGTTTCACTCAGATATATATGTCCTCATCTGTGAAAACCCAGATAATTTTTTTTTTGTCATTTGCTGTTTTCTACATAAAATCATCCTACATAATATAAAGATAATTTTGTGATAATAGAACCTTGATGTCTTTATTATTGACTTGCATTATGTTTTTGTCCAAAAAGCATAAAAACATTGAAA
>NW_015557074.1:115999-116693 GCF_001515605.1 Sinocyclocheilus anshuiensis
CAAATGGGGGGGGGGGGAACCACAAGAGCTTGATTAAAGCAACAGTTACTAAGTCAATTCACTGAAACGATTTGTATAACTTCATTAGTAAAATGAAATATCAGTAATGCATTAACATATAAATTAATATATAAAATGTCGGTAGATAATCTCATTCTTGTCTTTCTGGGCTATTGTGCAACGTTTGAAATAGGAATACACAAAAAATGTAAATTAGAAAAACAAAAATTTAATAATCAAACGTAAATATATTTATTACAAATAAACTGATTATTGTTAAAGCTACAAAAATTGTTCAGTCAAGAGCAGTGAGTGATTCCCTCTTTTATTGTTTGATTAATATTAATGACACAGACGGCAGCAGGTTTATAATGCACAGATCTAATGTATTGTTACACATCAGAAGTTTTCCACAACTACTCACTAAACATTCACTTAAGACAAAACCGACTATGTTTGCGTGAATGCACGGCAATACAGATCATGTTCTTTTCTTAAAAAAAAAAGAGAAAAGAAAGAAACTGAAACATCAGATGCAAGTACTTTGCTTCCAAAGGACATACAAAACTTTTTTTATTAATATACATTAAGAGTTATTTAGCCTACAATAAAACATTGCAATAATATGTATTAAAGGTCTATTTAAATATATTTTTAAACATCTGGCCTATACTTTTTTTTTTTTTTTTTTTTC
>NW_015557074.1:116715-118056 GCF_001515605.1 Sinocyclocheilus anshuiensis
GATGCAGCATTGCACTTCATGTCAGGTAGGAATTCATCAACCCAAAGCATAAGCATCATGATCAGCATCCAAAGACTAAATTATTATTATCGTCACAGGCATAAAATGTCCTTAAAATAAGCTAGTTATCTTTGCAGAATGTTGAGTTACAAAACAAATAAGTTGTTCCGGAAATTTCTGTGAAAAAAATCCACACAGCAATCCAAAACCCGGGTAAAGTCGCAGTTGCAGGTGTTTCTGCATCGAAAGTAAACCCAGAGAAGATTGAAATCAGTGTTTAGGAAGCCAGGTATTTTTTGCCCAATAAAACATAATAAAACGTAGTGTCAATAAAATAATATATTTTTAGTTTTTATCGTGTTATAAAAGAAAATTTGAGTACTGTATCTCAAATCGCTTCATATAATCAAGCATTTACAAAAATAAACAAATGACCTATTTTTGTCATTTTTAAGGCTATGACTATTTTTATGCTCGTTATCTTATAGATTATGCAACTTTCGCCGGGTTTTCACAGGCGAGGTCACAATAGGGAAGAAAAGACCATCACAACTTCTGTTTCATGCCGACTTTAAGATTAATTTGTCACAGTGGTTGCATCGAGGATGAGTTTGAGCAGGATCTAGCTGCAGGAGTAAAAATTTTATTAACAATAACTCAAATTAGCAATCACTCAGGAGAGAGATCAAGACACAGGAATAGAATAACCACTTGAAACTGACATAAAAACGGAACTGGGAACTCATAAAACTAAACCAAAACAGAACATAAACCTGACATCAGTTTTATACATAGATATTTCATCTTAAATATGTTTCATCATATACAATCAAAACGTAAGAAAATTGCATTATATCTCAAGCTGCTAGGTCTCTCTGTATAACGCAGGTACCTTTATGTTCAGCTGCTAATGAGAGGTCTGTAATCTGGGTGTTTATTGTATTTAAACTGGTTTTGAGGATGACACACTTGGCATTGCTCAAGATCTTTCTGCATGTGCCCACAGGCTTGAACCTGCCTTCGTAAAGAAAGGCTGTAAAGGAAAGGTTGTGTGGAAAGTAGTGCTGGGTGGTATACCGGTTCATACCGAATACCGGTGTTTATTTTTGTTATGATATGAATTTTTAAAATTATGTCGTTAAAACAACGTTCGGAACATGACACTCTTTGAAAGGGGTCCCTTTTCACTGTCGCACTGTGGTGAGGGAACAGCTGTATGTGTTACTAAGCGTGAATGTTCCTTAACTGAAGCTGTAGAACTAATAGAACGTGATGACAGAAGAACTCATCCACAATATCCACATTGACCGCCACAAATATCCACCGCCCCCTGCCATCAGC
>NW_015557074.1:118153-134939 GCF_001515605.1 Sinocyclocheilus anshuiensis
TTACTGATTGTTTGGAATTATAAATATGAGCGTAGTTTGTCTGTTAATATCACATGCACTTTTTTGTTTGTTTTTTTGTTACTCAGACGCAGGCAGTGCACTGCATGAGACAAAAAAGTAATATAGCCAAAACAACCGCATAGCCGCTCTTTAAAGTCATCTTGTAAATTACTCCTGGTTAACGTATTAAAAGGGTCGTGTTTAGTCACTATTTAGTGTGGTATTTTTTGACAATATTCACTCAGCACTACAGTGGGGTTACCCGAGCCTGCTTGAATGCAGTGGGGATGGTGCCTGTGAGAAGAGATGTGTTGATGATGTGTGTGAGTGCTGGTAAGAGTGTAGGAGAGATTGCTTGGAGAAGGTGTGAGGGGATTGGATCTAGAGGGCATGTTGTAGGATGGCTGGAGAGGAGAAGTTTTGATACTTCTGCCTCATTGAGGGGACAGAAGGAGAAGATGGGTGTTTTAGTAGTGGATGTGGTTGGTTGGAGGTCCTGTGTGTGTGGGGCTGAGAATTGACTGCTGATTGTTCTAGTTTTGTCTGTGAAGAATGTGGCGAAATCATCAGCTGTTATTGAAGTGGTGGGTGGTGGTGGAGGGGGACAGAGGAGAGAATTTCTAAAAGTCTTGAGCATTCAGAAATATACAAGGCTAGATAAAGAACAAGCGTTTATGTATGTCTGAACTATTTCATACATGAATCCAAATCTCTCTCCTCCTAAAAAACACCCAAGGACAACTGTAAAAAAAAACAAAAAAAAAACACTACTATTCTGTATTCTCTCACTGTTGTATAACAGTGTCTCACTCTCTTAGTACTAGCACATATTTTTTAGCAATTCTGGAACAATTTGTTGCGGCACTTCTCACGTTACTGACTCGCCAGGATAAATCACTTCTGTTGTAGCATTCATCATTAGTCGCTTTGAAAAAAAAAAAGCCTTATACATGTAAATGCATAATATAATGGCACAAAAATCTGTGTGTGCATATGAGACTGTGTGTATATGCATATAGAAAAAAAAGAAACTGGCTAATTGATGTTTTAATTGGTGATATGTGAAGGGACTGACTAATTGATGCATTAATTGACATTACTGAGCTCAGGGATGCCTTATTTAAAATGAGACTTAACCAGGATTTAAACATTTAGAGGCAGACAAATGAGAACCAGTTCCTGGACTCGCTGTCTGTTTACCCCAAAGAAAAGAACAGGTGCACAAATACACCTGCATACATGTCACATCTTGTTTCTGGAAAAGATAAGATTCCATGGACTACATTCCGCCAGAGCAACTCAACAGACGCACCATTATTTCAAGTGGGACTGTTAACCTCCGCGAGCAGCTCAAGTGGAAGTGGGGCCTCCAGAGCCATCTCAACACTATTAGAAATTATTCATGAGGCAATGAGCAGAATGACAGTGGTTTCTGAAAGACAGCAACAAGGGAAATGGAAGAGAAAAGATGAGTCAGTGTTTCTACCTCTAGACATTAACAACAATTTCCAGGAAGTGTAATGAGGCAGATAATATTTTTTTGTACTGATTACTTTATCTTAATGGCATAAATAGGTAGAGTAAAATATATAACACACATTGTCTCTTTATCTCTGTGCCATGCCAAGAGACACATTTAGACAAACACGCACACAATAGCTATAGCTGATGTATATTTCAGTACTTCAGATCTGTACCCAGAGAGATGTTCTGATGGATATGTTCTACACTCCGAGAGGATCACCATGCTAAATTTGGAGATGTACTGTGGATGGTACACTGTTGCTGAGGAGAAACTTTATATCTGTGAGTGTTTGTGAGCACTACCGTGTAGGATGCGGCTAACAGCAGATGTAAACTTACAGACTGTGCAAAAACTTAACTAAAAGAACAACAAAGAAGAGTGTTAAAGAACAGAACTACAAAACAATCACAGGGAACAGGAAACTAAGCAACATAAATATCAGAACACAAAAAAAAGGCACAAAGACAGGCAGTACTTAACAGTATTCATGTTGGTTTCATATGGTTTAATAGTATTGTTTTGAATTATTATATATATAATTTCTGTCCACTTTATTGGGTACGCATTGATAGTACCAGGGTTGGACCCTCTTTTGCCTTCAGAACTGCCTTAATTCTTTGTGGCATAGATTTTAACAAGGTGCTGGAAACATTACTTTGAGATTTTGGCCATATTGACATGACAGCATCACGCAGTTGCTGCCGATTTTTTGACTGCACATCCAGGGGGTGAATCTCCCGTTCCACTGCATCCAAAAGGTGCTCTTTTGAATTGAGATCTGGTGCCTGTGGAGGCCATTTGAGTATAGTGATCTCATTGTCATGTTCAGTCATCCAGTTTGAGATGATTTGAGCTTTATGACATGACGCGTTATCCTGCTGGAAGTAGCCATCACACGATTGGTACATAAAGGGATGGACATAGTCAGCAACAATACTCAGGTAGGCCGCAGAGTTTAAAAACAATGCACAGTTAGTACTAAGGGGTCCAAAGTGTGCCAAGAAAATATCTCCCACACCATCACAACACTAGAAGCAGCCAGAACTGTTAATACAAGGCAGGATGGATCCATGCTTTCATGTTGTTTACACCAAATTCTGACCATACCATCCAAATGTTGCAGTAGAAATTGAGACTCATCAGACCAGGCAACCTTTTTATATTTTTCAAATTTTAGTGAGCCTGTACAAATTGCTGACAGGAATGGCACCTGGTATGGTCATCTGCTGCTGTAGCCCATCTGTATACTGTGTTTTAATACAGAAATGAAAAACATGCTCATAGAAGGGGTATAAATTGCAATTTCAATGTAATTTGAAATAAATATATACATAAATAGATACAGACTATGATGTGATTGACCTAGCTAAGAGAAACAGTTTATCAGTTTATCATCACAAAATCAAATTATCCTCTTTCCACTCCATAAACCATAATGTTTGGGTTTTTTAATTACAGATTCTTGTGTGGCACACACGGACGGAAAAACCTGTACTGGTGAACGAAGGCAAGAAAGGCTTTACAGACCCAAACGTGGAGATCTGACATCTGCTTCAGTGTTGGTAATGAAAAAGCAATCTGTTCAGACTTAATCATCTCGGTTTCACTGTGCAAATATGGGGTCATTGAAGGACATGCATCTGGCCATGCTAAGTGACAGAAGTGTGGCTCTGTACAGATGTACCACTGAACGTTCCTTTTACTTTGTGTTGCAGGGATGCTTCCAGCAGGACCCAAAAGAGGATACCTACTACCACATTTTTTAACAGTTTGGATGCTTTTTCCTGTAAACCACAACTAAACAAGCTCAACAATATGGACCTATTATTCTAAAGCACAGATTAGTCTTTTTTAAGGCAATATCATCAGTATTTTGCAAGAACAAAACCAGAGGGCGCTAGACAGAAAGAAAAATATGATGTATATTCATGAGATAACATCTGAGAACTGATAAAACTGCTCACTTCCATGATTTTATAAACTCTGCATTAAAAAGAGACACAAAAAATGGTTGCAACAGTCTCAAAGGCTGACCCAAGAGCGAACGGTCATCCATTTTTGAACGTCGATGTTCCTTCACGTCTAATGCACTGATACTTAAACATAAAGAAGGGAATGTCTTCTTTTTTATTTACATAATGTGTATTTTAAGTTTCTGTTTTTGTCGTTTACATTACTGTCTTGCTAGCACAGCACTACTGATATTTTGCCTCAGTTCAAATTCAGCGTCACTTTGCGGTATTAAACCAGTTCTATCATATACCAGGGCTAGCTGCTATACTGGATTTAGCGATTACAACGTTGTAACACGGTTCTCATGACTAAGACCTAAATGATATGAATAGCACTTGAATTTGTTCCTGTGTGTCCATTGTTCCTGTTAGGACATGCGTTGTAAATATAACTTAAAGATGAACAATCAGAGACTTTAAAATAAAGTGATCTAGCATTCAACAGAACAAGCAATGTAACTACTGTATTTGTACTTCAGATTAAAGTAAGAATCCATAGTTTACTATTACATCATCCAGAAAACTTCACACGTTCACAATGGTCTTACCAAAGGAGATGGAGCTGATGGGTAGGGTTTCACAATGTTAGCATTCAGTATTAATTGGGCTAGCCACCGAGAGCAGCACAGAGCCTGCCTCAGTAAATATTCAGATGTATTTATATGTCAAACTGTAGCTTTGGGCTTTGCAGAGGGGATCTGTCATGAAGACATGTTGCTGTACTAATGAAGCTAATACTGAGACACCTGGGAATCTAGAGCGAACAAAATGTCTGCTCGCAAAAAGCAAAGCTAATTTCTTATATCAAAAGCTGTGACCATCTGAATATTCAAGGCACATCACTGACATTGCACGTTCAATCTTAACCTGCACTAATATTACGAAAAATCTGGCCTGATTAGCATTAGACTAAATGTGTGTATCTCTTTAAGCCACCTTTTCACTGCTTACATCAGATTATAGACCCAAATTCATTCGCAATTGTTCGATCCTTTGTGGATTCCAGAGTCATGAAAAATTAGGGTCTCCATTAGGACCGCAAGTGATAGATAGCATTGGCTCAAAGAATCTTTAGCGCCAGATTACAATTGCTACAAAATCATGTCATATTTCATTTGAAGCATGTTATATTGTCTGCTTTAGTTAGCCTACATACTAGCATAGCAAACAAATTCATTTTATCCTTTTATTAAATGATAACCGTGACCATTTTTAAACAGCTTTGTGTCATCCAATAGACAATAAATGGGGATATCTGGGTGCATGAAACATGAGGAAAGAGTACAAATCATGTTCATTTACATATACAAACAACATTGTAACAATATAAAGCTGACTGAAAATCACATAAGTTGTCCTTTAACTGATGGAAATCTGATTCCTCATAACAGGCTCTGCGATCCACAACGGACGCAGGATTTTAGGATCCAATTTGAGCTTCACATTGAAAATTTTCAAATAGTGCAAAAAAACAGAATGAGAATGTCCGACTGGCTTTGATTTACGAAGAGCACGAATGTAAACTATCAATAATTTTACAAAAAAAACTCTCCCCTAAATATCTGCTGCTTCTGTAGAATAGATGTTATGAATAAATAAACATACTTGTTTATGCTGTTCCTATTCTCCATAATTAGTCTTTTTTCTGCATGTTTTCAGCTATTCATTTACCTTAGGTTAAATGCTTGTGCTGTCATGCCCCTTTCCTGGAGACCAGAAACACAGTAGCTTCACAAACAAATGCATAGTTTATTTCAACTGCCACTAGTGCAGACAAGTGCGTAGACAATGAAAAGGCGGCTTTAAGCCCAACGTATAGGTTTTTATGCATATGCTAAGATATGCTAAAACTAAAGTATACATTGGGCTTAAAGGGATAGTTCACCCAAAAACGAAAATTTTGTCATTTATTACTCACCTTCATGTCATTCCAAACCCGTCTTGACCTCTGTTTATCTTCGGAAGACAAATTAAGATACTATTTATGAAATCAGATAAATTTCTGACCCCGCATAGACAGCAACACAGCTACCATGTTCAAGGCCCAGAAAGTTAGTAAGGACATCGTTAAAATAGTCCATGTGACATCAGTGGTTCAACCTTAATTTTATGAAGCTACGAGAATACTTTTTGTGCACAAAGATAACAGCTTTATTCAACAATTTCTTCTCTTCCATGTCAGTCTTCGAGTCGTGTTCACAAGAGTATGACACTTGGCACTTGTGTGAGGAAATTAATAGACTCTCTCATTTAAACGAGTATAAAGACATGTTTATTGGTCATAACTTCTGAAAAGAAATGGCGCAGACACTAGACAAGGATGAAACATTCTAATGTGCATGTTTGGAGTACATTTTGAAAGTGTTTGTATCAAAAATGAAGTATATGTTCGGCTTTAGACTGGCTTAAAAGAAGCTGTTGCTTCTTTTTAGTTTTAAAAGAAGCAACAGTGCTTTGCAGCCCTCTGCAGCACCTATAATCACCATACTGTAAACACTTGTATCATGAAAAATACATACACCTCTTAACCATGAGCACAAAAAGTAAAAAAAAAAAAAAAGGAAAAAGAAAGTAAGCAAGCCCTCCAGCAGTTTCATGTTTCATCTGGAAAATACATTTACGGGTAGATGTTGGGTTTTGCTGCATTACTTGTTGCTATACATAAGCAGCGTTTTTAAAAAAACATGGTCAAGCACAAATAGTTCATATGTCTGACCTTAGAAGATCATTTGAGGAACAGACGTTTTCCTCTGCCAGTTCATTCTCGCATCATTTGGTGTCATTGAAAGATTTGAAAGGGGTAGTAATTCTTGTACTGTCACTTTAACAACCCATAATTAGCTCATCAATCAGTTGTGAGGCTTAGGGTGCATAGCACATGTTTAATGGGATAAAACTTTTCAATCTTTGAGGACACAACCTCCTCCTTCTGGGATGTGATGGATTATGGCTGTAGGACGTTTCAGTAAAAGCGACTCCTCATTTCTTTGTCATTTCTAAAGTTTGTGCGAATCAAAGTCTTCAGTGAGCACACACATAATAACACACAGCTCTACGCTCTTATCTACGGCTAGCAAAGTACCACATTCCTACTGAGTTTCAAAAGCCTCTTGAGCTCATGGAGGCCTTCAGAGCAGCCAGACAAAACACACGCAGACTAATGAAGGACGGGACCGTCATTAAACTGAAAGACTGCATTTTTTTTTTTCCTGAACTCACATCTTCTTTTATTGTGCAATTAGCAAGCTCAGTCCATTAAAAGATGAAAACCGTAGAAAAAAAAAGGGGGTATTATTCTAGCATTTCGGCTGTCTGAAATGCAACCATCTTTCTGGAGACTCTTGCGATGGCTTATATTTGATTCACATCTGTGTTTGCAGCATTTCATTAGTCTGTGGTTCATAGGGGTCAACTTCTCTGCAAGGTTTGTTTTCTTTTCATGCTCTGAAAACCACATCCATCCTTCCACATTCACCTCCAGAGCACACGAGTGCATGTATACTAACACTGCAAGACAATTACCATGGCACCTGTTAGTTGCTTAAAAGGTGATGCTGAGATGAAACTGTTTGCTTTAGAAGTGGAAGACGATAGCTGAGGCAAAGCAAAGCAAACCATAAAGATGACATATGAAAATGTGAAAGAATTGCCTTCTAGCCTGTTTATTTTTCACAGCTGCATCTGTTTTGTGTCAGATGCTGCCACACACTCCCCACTTAATGTATTGTTGAAGAAAAACAACTGTTGTACGAGGTTTGTGTATTTATTCTATATTGATATATTTATGTATTTATTTACATTACAGAGTCTTTTCTTATGAACTTCCGCTTGAATATAAAACGCCTACGTCTGTTTCTTTTTTATTTCATGAAACACTGGCTGAGCTCACAGACAGCACAGGCCCATTGTTGTTTTTCTCATATTGCTACTGAACTGGGACTTGATTGATGGACTAACAAAACAGGCGGCTCATTAAAAAGCTGTTGACGAAACCGACGTAGGTTATGACCTGCGCACACAAGTCTCAGTAATCAAGGAAATCTCTCCTGATTTCCAATCTGATTCCAAGCCACATTAGCACCGTTGTATAACCATCCAAAATCATGCCAGGCTGTTTGCTCATCTATTTTTGTAAAAGTGATCAGATTTTCCATATTGCCCACTATAGTGCTTTTGTTGAAATTAGTATGTTTGCCCGAAAACACCCACCTTCATCTTCTCTCTTACTTGCAAGGCGAAACATTTCTGCATGTTGCTCTTGTAAATGTTCTTCTTTTTGTTCCACGGATCATCTCAGAACGAAAGAGAATAAAAATGTCAGAAAATAATAAATGTGTTAGGAAAAAAGAATGTGTTTTGAGTTATTGGATGTGCATTTGTGTTTTTTGTTTGTTATGATTTTGCTGTAGCCTACATGTACCACTTAAGGCAAGACACTATACAAGCAAACCATTGTTTTTTCATGCATTGGATAATATTGAGATTTTATTACACTTTATCTATTTGCACCTGTACATTTCTTAATGGCTTTCTCAATATGAGTTATTTCTCCTGCACTGAGCCAGAATTCTCTACTTCAATATCACATACACCAAACATTTGTTTAATTAGATTTTTAAAAAATGGCCTATTGTGAATAATCCAATTTCAGTGTATTCACCAGCGCCATCTTGTCTTAAGTAAGAAAATGTTTAACCTGGAATGATTTTTAAATATTTCAAAGATGTGCATTTCAGGTTGGTATAACCTTCAGTCATTCTGTCAAATTAAAATTCAAAAACATTTTCATTCAACTGTGATGTTTTCTTTGGGGCACATTTTGTTCTTCTATAATTTCCTTTCCTAACAAGCCAACATTTCTCAATGAAGAGAACAGATTATTTGTAATTACATGTAAAATCACAGAGTCAAGCGGAGCATCTAAAAGTTGGACTGGAACATCATATATGTTGAGAGAGGAGTGAAGTTCCAATTCCCAATCAATGCATTCTGCAACAGGCTATGTTGACTCCATGTGTTCCACTCCAGGTATTTAATTTTATCATTTGCAAGAGAAACCTGTTTCGAGCTATCGTCTGAGCAAGAGAAAACACGAGCCGCCATTAGTTTGAAACAGCCGCTCTGCAAATCACTCAGAATTGATTCGGTTTGCAAGAAAAAATAACGCCCCCGCTCCGTTTCCACTCAACACTGCATATTACAGTTTAGAATGGTGTGAACTCACAAATGAAGCAATACAAACAGTGAAATGTCTCCCTGTTGGAAAGCAGCTCAGGCCAATCAAATTTAAAGACTGGAAATGTTTCATAATACATTAATGTATAAAGTAATTGGGTCATTTCTGGTATCCAGTAACATTTTGGCTTCATAATTTTTGGAAAATTGTTTACATGTTTTTCCTGTTTTTAGCATTCTTCCAAAATAGTGACATGTTTAATTATTAGGAATACATACTGGTCAAGCTCAGGGACTGAAAAAATAATAATTATGGCTAGATTGTACAGACACTGGCTGTGAAAGTATTCCACCCTTTTAGGGACATATACATAGTTATCACAAAATATTAATAATGTAAATGTTAAAAAAATAATGAGCTTTTGGATAGTATATGTCCCTTATGCCATAGTAGTATTTTTTTTATTCTTGACACAATTACAAAACAGTTATTGATTAATAGTATATGTCTTTATTATTAAGAACAGGTACTTTTTTGTGCCATTTTTGCAAACAGGATGGTAAATAATACAAAATTTTGCTCAAAAACATATATATGCTGTTAATGCTCCTCACCTCACAAAATAACTCAAAAGTATGCCAAACATTTAACGTGCTGTCAAAGTATTATTTAAAATTACTTGTCTAACAGGGTGGAACACCAGTGTTAACAGGTTCTAACAGTGGATGAGCTTTCCATTATTGTCCTGCATGGTTTGCCATCTGTAATGTGTGGAACTGCACCTATATTATATTGTTTCAAAACAATAAAAAAAAAATCCAGATTTCCTTTGGGGGAGGGACACAAAAAATAGCTTTGTGGTGTAAAGAACCTTTAAAGAACCATCTTTTTTAGAGTGTAGGTAATATACAGAAATAAAGTTATCAAACACTTTATAGTCTTAACTGCATAAATTATAAATTAAATATAGACTAATCCATATTATAGCTACAGTTATTTCTGTTACCTTTGTAACAGTATTAAATATTTTCACTCGCCCTAGTGGGTGGTCTTTTTTCTTCCTCCAAGCTCGGGTTCTCTACCAGAGACCTGGGAGCTTAAGGGTTCTGCACAGTATTTTATATATATATATATATATATATATCAGAATCAGAATCAGAAGAGCTTGTTTATTTGTTTGAGTATGTTTACACACACAAGGAATTTGACTTGACAACAGGAGCTTCCAGTGTAGAAGAAAGTACAAACATAGTGCAGACATACATGATAGTGCAGACATACATAGGAATCGAAGTCTGATTGCGCCGGATAAGCCGAGAGAGAAGAGCTTTAAACACATCACAGACACTCTACAGCAACATTTTTCTCCGAAGCCCCTGATCATCGCGGAACGTTTTCGTTTCCATCGGCGGAATCAGGAGGAGAGCGAGTCGGTGACACAGTATGTTGCAGTGCTTAGAGGACTATCAGAACACTGTGAATTTGGGGGACATTTGGATGATGCACTTCGCGATAGATTTGTGTGTGGCTTGAAGAGTGAGGCTACACAAAAGCGCTTGTTGACTGAAACTACGCTGACTTTTCAAAGAGCGGTGGAGCTGGCAGTCTCCATGGAAACAGCGTCACGTGAAGCGCATCAACTCAGCGGATCACTGACGGTAAATGCACTGTCTTTATCAAAGACTAAGACGTCAAACAACAAATGTAAACGATGTGGAAAGGACAACCATAATGATGATGACTGTTGGTTTAAGGACAAATATTGTAATACATGTGAAAAAAAGGGCCATATCAGTCGCGTTTGCAGGAAGAGGTATGTCGTGCATGGGGATTATCCAACACTCTATTGCAGAGAATGGCTGCATCAGATTAAACTGAACTGGAAAGAAATAAAAACACTCAAATTAAAGATGCTTGAAGCTGTTCTACAGAAACATGCTGCTGTTTTCTCTAAACATTTGGGGGAAATTAAGAGCATTAAAGCTAAAATAACATTGAAACCTATACACAAACCCAAGTTTTGTCAGCCCAGAGTAGTTCCATATGCTCTGCTTCCGAAAGTTGAAGCAGAGCTGAACCGTCTCACTGAAAGGGGAGTATTGTTACCGGTACAATACAGAGAATGGGCTACCCCAATAGTCCCGGTAGTAAAGAGAAACGGGGCAGTGCGCATCTGTGGTGACTTTAAGGTGACGATAAACCTCGTCCTTCACATTGAACACTATCCGTTACCACATATCGAGGACCTGTTCGCTTCATTAGCGGGAGGACAATGTTTCAGCAAACTGGACTTGTCACATGCTTACCTCCAAATGAGGGTTGAGGAGGAGTCCACGAAGTTCCTCACAATTTCCACACAGAAAGGGCTATTCCAGTATAAGCGCCTTCCGTTCGGGATCGCTTCAGCCCCAGCTATATTCCAGAGAGCTATGGACCAAGTATTACTAGGTCTTCCCAATGTCCATTGCTACCTGGATGACATTCTTGTTACCGGGCGGACTGAAGCTGAACACCTGGAAAACCTGGAGGCAGTCCTTGGACGCCTGGAGGAGTTTGGCTTGCGTGTTGAAAAAGGGAAATGTGACTTCTTCAAGGACTCATTGGAATACTTGGGTCACATAATTGACGCTGAAGGTTTGCACAAGTCACCTGAAAAAGTAAGTGCAATTATCAATGCTCCAACCCCATCAAACATCACACAGCTGAGATCATTTCTTGGCCTGTTAAACTATTACGGGAGATTCATACCCAATTTGGCGACTATAGCGAATCCTTTGAATGCCCTGCTGTGTAAAGGGAAACGTTGGCAGTGGTCTGCAGAGTGCGAGGCTGCATTCAAAAAGGCAAAGGAACTTATTTATCGTAGTGCATTCAAGAGTGTATTCTATATGTTATGATAGTGAAAGGTTTCAGTGAAGCACAGCGCAGCAGAGTTTGAAAAGTCCTTGTTGGTGCGGGTGAGGAGAAGAAGTTCATCCTTTTGTTAGGAAGGGAACGGACATTCGCAAGATGAATGCTTGGGAGCGCAGTCCGAAAGCCGCGCGCGCGGAGCTTCACTAGGGCGCCGGCGCGTTTCCCTCTTCTGCGTCTGCACGCGCGTTTGAACAACACAGCTGTACCTCCGACTAGAATGTCCAACAAAATGTACGAATAATCAAAAACTGGAAAAATGTTGTCTGGGATGTGCTGCTTAATGTTAAGGAGTTCGTCTCTGGTAAAACTTATAGAAGAAGAATGACAAAACAGAACAAACAAACAAAAACAATAGAAGAATCGCGGAGCTCAGCATCCTTGCTGCCATTTGCGGCGCCATGCTGGTATCGACGGCCAGCTTATATATATATATATAATTTGCAATATACAATAAATACTATTTATTCTGTTCGAATTTCCACCCTGTTAGCTTCACATTAAAATAGGAATATATGCAGATTCCACCGTTAGGTCTATAACCCAAGAGGGTGGAAAATTTTGAGCTAAATTAGCCGTAGTTTTTTTTAGTGATCAACATTTAGTTCGCTAACCTTCTACAGATAAAAAGAACTTTTATAACTTTGTCAGATATGTTTTTACATTTTTTTGACCAGACAAACATTCTCCATAACATAGCCTAACAGGGTGGAACTTTAAGAGTGTGATAATCAGGATGACATTTAAAAACTTAAACAAAAACAGTAGGAGTGAGAGTTGATGCTTGCTTCAGTTTGTACAGCTGAATTCCAGAGGGAAAAATAAACAATATTTGGAAGACGAGAAAGTACATACTAACAGTGTGGAAGATTACTTTAGGGACACGGTAAATGAAGAAAATTGTAAAAAAAAAATATATATAGTTTTACATGATTTATATGTATGGTTAGATGCAGTTTAGCATAGACTATATCATAATTTAAAAATATTTTGAGGTTTTTATCATTCATCGTTTATATTTCTTGTGGAAGTTGATTACTTTGCACTGAGGACATGATAAAATTGAATGCATATATCAATAAAAAGGTGTGTAAAATATAAAATAGTATTTTAATGTCTATTATATCTGTTTAAGTGATAAAGAATACCTAAATATATAATTTGAGCCATTTCTTATAAATATGTGACTCATTTTAGAGAAAAATATGAGTAAATCATAGAGACATAGAGAAAGTATAAGGAATGACCCAATTGTATTATGAAATGTTGATGGCAGTAATCAATGGTTGAAAACTATTCAAAATGTAGTAACTAAAACCACAGAATAAGACGGTAAATGAAGAAAATTGTAAAAAAAAAAAATATATAGTTTTACATGATTTATATGTATGGTTAGATGCAGTTTAGCATAGACTATATCATAATTTTAAAATATTTTGAGGTTTTTATCATTCATCGTTTATATTTCTTGTGGAAGTTGATTACTTTGCACTGAGGACATGATAAAATTGAATGCATATATCAATAAAAAGGTGTGTAAAATATAAAATAGTATTTTAATGTCTATTATATCTGTTTAAGTGATAAAGAATACCTAAATATATAATTTGAGCCATTTCTTATAAATATGTGACTCATTTTAGAGAAAAATATGAGTAAATCATAGAGACATAGAGAAAGTATAAGGAATGACCCAATTGTATTATGAAATGTTGATGGCAGTAATCAATGGTTGAAAACTATTCAAAATGTAGTAACTAAAACCACAGAATAAGAAAAACGTTAGCGTTTTCCCTTGAGAAATTTTACGTTTATTCACAATATATGCATTCTCTAACAAAACTATTGTGTTCCCCCAGGAAATGCAAAAACATTTAAATATACTTTTCCTCCCATCCTATTTTTACCATCATCATGTCCCTTTAGGGGCTCTGTTTTAAACAAAATCGCAATAAGTGGGGGAACATGTGACGAGTGGAATTTTAATATGTTATTGCTAGAAGAAAACCAATATATTTGAAAGAGCCACTGAAACCACATGCTTCTGAACACCACAGAAAATGTGATGGTCCATGAAAATATTCTCAGGATCTGTTGCATCACACAACACCAGGCAGCTGACAGTCTTTTTAACAGTCAGACCCAAGCTGTTGTTGTGACAGATTTCATCAAATCGGGCATAATGTTCCTGTTTGTATTCATCATTTATGCTGATCAGACCAATTGCTATGGGACATACTGATTTGAATATTATGTTCTTTGAAACCAATCAGTATTTCACATTCTGACTATCACATTTCATTCAATGAAACATTGCACAAACATTTTGTAGTTCAAGATG
Organism: Sinocyclocheilus anshuiensis; assembly: GCF_001515605.1. Taxonomy (NCBI): domain Eukaryota; kingdom Metazoa; phylum Chordata; class Actinopteri; order Cypriniformes; family Cyprinidae; genus Sinocyclocheilus; species Sinocyclocheilus anshuiensis. The sequence goes on from NW_015557074.1 coordinate 132,118, forward strand.
AGAGGGATTTACTCAGAGTATCTAATATGTACAATATCTAATACAGTAATACAGTATCTAATATGTTGCATCTGTTGGTTATACAAGGCCTGTTACCGTAAACTGCAAAAAATAAATAAATAAAATAAATAAATAATAATAAAAAAAAAAAAATAAAATAAACTGTGCAGAGTCTAATAGCTCCAAACTAGGGAAATGTTTGCAAAAAGCCATTTTAGGCACAGCCAAGAATACTACTGATCTAAAATACAGATAGCCTACTGCATATTATACATTTTATTTGGTGGTGAACTGATGATACTCTGCGAGGATATGACCTCGATTCAGCTCAATTTTCAAACATTTACAGTAAATGGAGATGATATTTGTTATCTTTTATATAAAAATCTAGGAATGCATTAGCTTTACTGTTAGAAGACGATGAAATTTATCTGACCCCCTCAAAAGGTCAGTGATTACTTGAGTGATAAATGGAGGGAGCTCACTAGAACCGCTATGAGCAAATTGCCTAAAAATTGACTCTGACAGCCTTGACCTTTGTGTGAGTGTAATTGGTTTGAGAGTTTAATATCATGTTGAATGTAACATAAAAACAGGGTCAAAAATGTATTGTGACAATTGCATCCCCTACAGGACAGAATAGCACAATTGATAAAACTGTAGATATTATGATTTGCATTTTACATTATTGTATAATTAAGGTTATGTCACGGGGTTCCTGGAACAGGAAAAAACTCGTCTTCAGTGTCACAATGACTACGTTTACATGAACATCAGTAATCTTATTATTTACCTTATTATTTGCAGTTAATTATTTGTACATGCATACAGACGATGGCGGTGATGAAGCTCTTTTATTTTCCATCAAACGGTTTACCACTGCCATGTGTGTATCCTGTCGCAAAAAGCAGCGAAAAGTCAAACACGACGGTAATAATGTGATTAAGGTGTTTACATGTCTATACTGCACTTCAGTAATGCGACTAAAATAGGAATACTCCACGTCTTAATTTGATTTCTGTTTACTTCGAATATGACTTTAGCCGGATTAAGGTAATCAAAAATCTCTGTTTACATGGTAGATTCTTAATCAGAGTATTGTCTTAATCGTGTTAAAATCGGATTATTGCTGTCCATGTAAACATACTCAGTGTTGGGGGGGTAACGCATTATAAGAAACGGGAGTTACATAATCAGATTACTTTTTAAGTAACTAAAGTAACGCAATACTTTTTAATTTAGAAGGAAATATCTGAGTTACTTTTTCAAATAAGTAACGACAGTTACTTTGTTTCCCATGTCTTGACTGACAGCTCGTGTTGGCATGTTGAGAGAAATCGGGAGAAAGTGCAGAGGCGTTATGTGTGCTGTGTGAACATGATGTTACTGTAGTTCTAGACTAAATATGAACATGTATTTACTCATCTCACCTGCACAAAATCAGATTCAGTATTCCTCAAAATCAATAAAACAGTCAAATGCAAACTCAGAATATTATACAAACCTGCAATTATTAAATATGTTAAATAAGACAAATATCATTTATATATTCCCTTACGAAAATTATTAATGGATTTACTACAAATACCATGGTTAAACTATGGTTAGTGCAGCAAAACCATGGTTAATTTGTGGTTACCATGGTTTAACTATAGTAACCATGGTTCCCTTTCAGTCGGTCACTCTCGACGTCACGTGGGATCCACGTGGGATCCACTTTGAGTATAAACTAAACGAGCCAATGCACATTGGCATGCGATGATTGCATCCAGCTGCCGCTGATCACAGCGTGAGCATAAAAAGGCAGCCGGTGCAACGCATACCAGCTTTTCGCTTTGGAGCCGTGCGACAACATCGTTCTGCTCCTACCAAACTGCTTCGTGTGTGATGAGTCTAGCACGCTCTAGGGAGCTTCTTGTGTTGGCGGATGGCGCTTCAGCGGTGGTCGTTCCTGTGTTGAGTGGGTTGCGCACTTCAGGCTGCACTACCCCCTGTCGTGCTGCAAGCGGCCATTTCCCTTGTGCGTCTCACCGCACACTCAGACCCCTCTTTGGTCCGCCCACAAGCCGCCCGAGTTGGGTCCCTGCGTTCCACCTCGCTGCCCCACTGCGGGCACGGCAGTGGTTCCGCTGGTCCCGCTTGCATGGTATCTGGGTGCCTGGCTAGCGCTACCCAGCCCGTCTCGCTGGCTTCTGCGGGCCATCAGCCTCGGTTATGCGATTCAGTTCGCCCGGCGTCCCCCCAAGTTCAGTGGCATCCGCTTCACAGCAGTGAAGGCGGCCGATGCTCCTGTCTTGCGTGCGGAGATCGCAGTCCTACTGGCGAAGGACACGATAGAGCCGGTCCCTCCAGCCTCCAGGTCACTTTGTGCCATTCACATTCCGGGTCTGCTCAATTGTACAGCCAACGAGCTGTCATGAGCTACGCTCCCAGGAGAATGGAGACTCCATCCCCAGACGGTCCAGCTGATTTGGAGACGTTTCGGAGCCGCTCAGGTAGACCTGTTTGCTGCCAGTTGTTCTACTCCCTGACCGAGGGAACACTTGGCACGGACACACTGGCACATAGCTGGCCGCAGGGCCTGCGCAAGTATGTGTTTCCCCCAGTGAGCATTCCCGCACAGATGCTGTGCAAGGTCAGGGAGGACGAGAAACAGGTCCTGCTGGTGGCGCCGTATTGGCCCACTCGGACCTGGTTCCCCGAACTAATGCTCCTCGTGACAGCCCCTCCCTGGCAGATTCCTCTGAGGAAGGATCTACTGACTCAGAGACGGGGCACCCTGTGGCACCCGCGTCCAGACCTCTGGAAACTTCATGTCTGGT
>NW_015557074.1:135354-141243 GCF_001515605.1 Sinocyclocheilus anshuiensis
AACTTCATGTCTGGTCCCTGGACGGGACGCGGAGGTTCTAGGTGAGCCTACCCCAGCCTACCCCAGTAGGTAGTTGACACCATCACTTTGGCGAGAGCACCGTCATGAGACACGCTTACGCCTTGAAGTGGAACCTGTTCGTCGAGTGGTGTTTCCAGGTCACTTTGTGCCATTCACATTCCGGGTCTGCTCAATTGTACAGCCAACGAGCTGTCATGAGCTACGCTCCCAGGAGAATGGAGACTCCATCCCCAGACGGTCCAGCTGTTTAGCTAACCATGACCCCGTGGAAGGGAAGTTGGTAGGGAAGCATGACCTGGTCGTCAGGTACCTTAGGGGGGCAAGAAGGTTAAATCCTCCCCGGCCCCCCTCTATACCCTCTTGGGACCTGCCTCTAGTGCTCAAAGCACTACAGCAGGGCCCATTTCAGCCTTTGCAGTCAGTCGAGCTAAAGTTTCTTTCAATGAAAACTCTGCTCCTACTTGCACTGCCCTCCAGCAAGAGGTTAAATCCTTCCCGGCCCCTCTCCATACCCTCTTGGGACCTGTCTCTTGTGCTTAAAACACTACAGCAGGGCCCATTTGAGCCTTTGAAGTCAGTCGAGCTAAAGTTTCTTTCAATGAAAACTCTGCTCCTGCTTGCACTGGCCTCCATCAAGAGGGTAGGGGACCTGCTTGAATTTTCGGTCGACGATTCGTGCCTAGAGTTTGGGCCGGCTGACTCCCAGTTAATCCTGAGGCCCCGGCCCGGCTATGTGCCCAAGGTTCCTACTATCCCCTTCAGGGATCAGGTAGTGAACCTGCAAGCACTGCCCTCGGAGGAGGCAGACCAAGCCATAGCTTTGCTTTGTCCCGTCCGAGCCTTGAGATGGTACGTAGACCGGACACAAAGCTTTAGGACCTCAGACCAGCTCTTTGTCTGTTACGGAGGCCGGCAGAAGGGGAAGGCTGTCTCTAAGCAGAGGATGGCCCACTGGATTGTGGATGCCATCACCCTGTCTTATCAGGCACAAGGTGTGCCCTGCCTGCTCAGGTTGCGAGCTCACTCTACTACAAGTGTTGCATCCTCCTGGGCGCTGGCTCGTGGCGCCTTGCTGACAGATATTTGTAGGGAGCTCCTCCATCCCCTCGGCAGCCAGACGTGGCGGAACGTTCGGCGCCAGGCCCTCACTCGATTAATCCATGAGAACCGGTAGAGGGCTGGGTTCCCTCTCAGATTTCTGCCATTTCCAAGAGGGTTATAATAACCTCTAATCTTCCATATGCACCTAAACGGTTGTTGATATGTGTAAGTGCTTTCGAAACCTCCTTCGGGAAGGATGGGGCTTCCGCAACGTTCCTGTTCCAAGTGAAACGGGTACGTTTTCCCAGTGTTATCCAATCTCACTGAGTGGGTAGAGCTATGACAACAGTGACTGGCCCTCTTGTTGTGAGCCCCGGCCTACACCAAAAAGAGGCGCAGGCGGCTCGCACAGGACACTGGAAGGGGCAGCATCCATGGCGCTTTGGTAGGGATCCCAATTCGTCGGTCACCGACGTGATGTCGAGAGTGACCAACTGAAAGGGAACGTCTCGGTTACGTATGTAACCCTCATTCCCTGAAGGAGACGTCACGTCCTGTACCACCGCTGAGCGGCCGGGTCACCGGCTTGGCTCCTCAGCGAAAACCTGGTATGCGTTGCACCGGCTGCCTTTTTATGCTCACGCTGTGATCAGCGGCAGCTGGATGCAATCATCGCATGCCAATGTGCATTGGCTCCTAGGGAACGAGGGTTACATACGTAACAGAGACGTTTTTGGTTTAATTTGTAGTAAACCATGGTTTATTTTCGTAAGGGTTTAATCCCATTTTATTAACCCATGTCTTTGCTACTGACCTTCGATAATCCAATTCAACCATACCAAGCAAAAATGACACATTTGTGTTTCATTTTTGTTATTGCTGAATAGTGTAGAACTTTCGCCTGCGTCATATTCTTCATGCAATTTCTTTGAATTGCGCCTGCCGCCCTCTACTGTACAGACATGAACTTACATTTCCTTCAGCCTGAGGCTTTGATTTCACTTTTGGTGTGAAAAGACTTTACATTTGTAAAATAACTTTTTTATATTAAAAACAAACAAGCCCTGCCCAGATTTAAAAAGAAACTCAAAAGTCACGCAACACATTACTTTCCCTGAATGGTTTAGCACCTCAGTATTTGAACGAGCTCTTGTTACATTAAAGTCCTCCGTGACCGCTGCGTTCTCAAATCTCTGGCCATTTGATAATACCTAGAATATCAAAATCAACTGCGGGCGGCAGATCCTTTTCCTATTTAGCGCCCAAACTCTGGAATAACCTACCTAACGGTTCCTTGCCGCTGTCGCCTCTGGCTTGCTTAGTTGGGGACACTTCATTTCCAGCGATATCGTTGACTTGATAGTATCTTTGCAAGCATTTGCAATTTAAACTGAACTGAGCTGGATGATGACATCACTGAATTCAATGATGAACTGCCTTTAACTGAAAAATGAGTGTTTACTATCGCCATTTTGCATTATTGACACACTATTTTCCTAATTAATGCTGTTCAGTTGCTTTGACACAATCTGTATTGTTAAAAGCGCTATATAAATAAAGGTGACTTGACGACTTTCCATAAAAAGTAAGTTTTAGGGAGTAACGCAATATTGTAATGCTTAACTTTTAAAAGTAACTTTCCCCAACACTGGTCACATAATCCTTTAGAAATCATACTAATATGCTGATTTGGTGCTCAAAAAAAACAAACAAAAAATCTTATCAATTTTTAAAACAGTTGTGCTGCTTAATACTTAAAACCGAGAGTAGGAAATATTCAGAAAAAAAAAATCCCTGTTCACTGACCCCCAATTTACTTTGTATTCCTCTGCATTAAAGTTACCAGTTCGTTCAACCCTCATTCATAATGAACTCTTCACAACACACTGAACATTATTAGTCTGCATAATGTTTCAATCGCCAGCAGTTATTAGTACTTAAACCCACTGTGCTCTACATAAAATAGGCCTCAAAACTATACATTTTATTATAGTCTACGTTCAGTAAGCACGTCACTATATCAGTGATTACATTTTGTGAGCATTTTTTATTGTTTAAAATACAATTTACAAACCCCTAAAGCTATTCCGAATAAATCTCAAACACAACAATCATCATGTCATGTAACAGTTGAGTCAATCTCACACAGAAAGTTTGTTCAGTTCATTATTACCAATCAGAAAATCACAGGTTAATAGAATGTCATTATTAACAATATCATCTGTGGGGGGAAATTAACAGGACGCAAACCATTTATTATTACAGTAAGAGTATGTTGTATATATACTTATTAATAGCTCAGTTTGGAGTGGAAAGTCTGAGGGTAATAACACACAATTGACCTTTTCACAAAGCATGTATCACAACCACATCACCTGTAATGAGTGTTTGTGGAGAAATGAGAAACCAATTCTGAACATTTACAGTGATTTGAAAACCCACATTCTAAAGATACTGAATGAAGAACACTTAATGTTCTCATAGAGTATCAAGAAAAAAAAATCAGGGGAATCACTCAAGATTTTCATGCTTTAAATAAAGAAATTCTAGTGAATGGATTGATAGCACTATGCCAAATGTAATGATACTGTATTTATGGGCTGTTAGAACAATGAGAACATTTGCTACACTAGGCCAGTATAGAAGACCTTCAACCGATTTCCACAACTCCTTTTTTATCATTTTCCAAGGCACAAAATGACAGTACGGAGGCCTCTAGTGGCAAATATGGTGGATAACAACACATCTTTCACTATTTGTGCTTTCTAATTCAATACAAATGTAGAAACGGAAAAAAAAAACTATTCAGACAAACTTACATGTGCAAGGAACTTCCCAGTTGTGTCCACGGCTCATGGATTATTTCTCATAGAGATCAAGTGGGTAATGCTCTTTATACTGCTGGACGTGCCGCCACATGGCGTCTCTCTGCTTGGCTATAGGAGGAATCATCTCATCGTAGACGTCAGTGAACAGCAGCTCGGGGTTGGGTTTCAGACGTTTCTCGGCTCTTTCGAAGGCCTCCATGACGAGTTTTCGTGACTGCTTCCTCCAGGCCCGCTCCTCGTCCTCGCCCCACCAGCCTCGGGCGGTCATGTAGTGTCGCAGGCGAGAGATGGGGTGGTCCTGCTTGTCCCAGTAGTTCACCTCGTCGACTGAGCGATATGCAGAGCTGTCGTCACTAGTGCTGTGATGACCAATCCTGGAGTGGGAAGAGGAATTAAAGGCTTTGTTTGTTTCACAACACTAGGGGTGCATGGAAATGTTGGTGGATGTTCGGTAAATGTTTGTCTGAACGGTGAAACTAGCAGAAACTAGCCACTCTGGCTAACAGAACATCTCATGTATTACATTTTAGGGTAAAGATATGCTTGAATTGTGCAAAAATCAGTTTAAGAGTTCTGTGTTAAGCAAATCATAATAACGTGTCAAAAAGTAAGATCTCTAATTGAATTAGCGTTTATTTTTCATTCTTCTTTTTAATTTCTTTTTATTCAATATTCTAATTATTGTGGAAGATGGGTGTTTAAACTTGAACTAAGTTTAAACTAAAAAAAGCTGTCTATGATCTCTGCACTAGTATTTAGTACTGTCCTGAATAAGCTATTTCACATAACAGATGTGTATATACACACCACAAGAAAAAATAACTGAATTTAAAAAAATGTCCCTGTTCAAAAGTTTACATACACTTGAATCTTAATACTGTGTGTCGTTTCCTGGATGATCCACGACTGTTCTTCTGTTTTGTGATAGTTGTTCATGAGTGCTGTGTTGGTCCTGAGCAGTTCAACTGTCTGCTGTTCTTCAGAAAAATCCCCCAGCTCCCGCACATTCTTTGGTTTTCCAGCATCTTCTGCATAGTTGAACCCTTTCCAACAGTGACTGTATGATTTTGAGATCCATCTTTTCACTCTGAGGACAACTGAGGGACTCATGCATCATCTCATCGTAGACGTCAGTGAACAGCAGCTCGGGGTTGGGTTTCAGACGTTTCTCGGCTCTTTCGAAGGCCTCCATGACGAGTTTTCGTGACTGCTTCCTCCAGGCCCGCTCCTCGTCCTCGCCCCACCAGCCTCGGGCGGTCATGTAGTGTCGCAGGCGAGAGATGGGGTGGTCCTGCTTGTCCCAGTAGTTCACCTCGTCGACTGAGCGATATGCAGAGCTGTCGTCACTAGTGCTGTGATGACCAATCCTGGAGTGGGAAGAGGAATTAAAGGCTTTGTTTGTTTCACAACACTAGGGGTGCATGGAAATGTTGGTGGATGTTCGGTAAATGTTTGTCTGAACGGTGAAACTAGCAGAAACTAGCCACTCTGGCTAACAGAACATCTCATGTATTACATTTTAGGGTAAAGATATGCTTGAATTGTGCAAAAATCAGTTTAAGAGTTCTGTGTTAAGCAAATCATAATAACGTGTCAAAAAGTAAGATCTCTAATTGAATTAGCGTTTATTTTTCATTCTTCTTTTTAATTTCTTTTTATTCAATATTCTAATTATTGTGGAAGATGGGTGTTTAAACTTGAACTAAGTTTAAACAAAAAAAAGCTGTCTATGATCTCTGCACTAGTTCCTCCCAATGCTTTGTAGCACATAAGGGACCACAAATGACGCAATCAACGTTAAATGTTGCCTGAAAAATTACTAAACAAGGTCAGTGAAAACATTCCCCACTTTGTATCTCATTATCTGGATGAACTACTGACTGTGACTTTTAACAGCCTTGATGTTTCCTGCCTGGTTGGAAAAACGTGACGGCAGATATAAATCAACAACTATGTCTTGTACCTTTGAATCTGAAATAAAATAAACACACACACACAT
>NW_015557074.1:141362-182359 GCF_001515605.1 Sinocyclocheilus anshuiensis
CTGTATGATTTTGAGATCCATCTTTTCACACTGAGGACAACTGAGGGACTCATATGCAACTATTACAGAAGGTTCAAACACTCACTGATGCTCCAGAAGGAAAAAACATGCATTAAGAGCCAACAGAATGGAGGTGTGTACATTTTTCTTATTTTGCCTAAATATCATATTTTTTAATTTAGTACTGCCCTTCAAAGGCTACAGAAGGTAGTTACATGTTCCTCAGAAGACAAAATAAGTTACATTTACCCTGATCTTCAAATTCAAAAAGTTTTCTTAATGCATGGTTTTTCCTTCTGGAGCATCAGTGAGCGTTTGAACCTTCTGTAATAGTTGCATATGATATGAGTCCCTCAGTTGTCCTCAGTGTGAAAAGATGGATCTCAAAATCATACAGTCACTTTTGGAAAAGGTTCAAATATGCAGAAGATGCTGGAAGCATCTGCAACTGCTCAGGACCAACGCAGGACTCATGAACAACTATCACAACGCAGAAAAACAGTCGTGGAGCATCCACGAAACGACACAAAGTATTAAGATTCAAGGGTATGTAAACTTTTGAACAGGGTCATTTTTATAAATTGTTATTATTTTTTCTTGTGGAGCACATATAAACATCTGTTATGTGAAATAGCTTATTAAGGACAGTGGTAAATAAAAAAAAACAACATGCGATTTTCATGAGCTCTCTTATTTTGTTAAAATTATTAACATATTTGCATATTCTGCATAGGGTGTGTAAACTTATGGGCACAACTGTGTATATATATATATGTCAGTCACAAAAACACACATATACTTATTGGTCAGTACCAATATTTCAAGGTCTGTTGTTGAGTGGGTTCTGAAAATAAAAGGTCCATTCATTTTCTACATAGGGAAATACATTTTTTAACGACAACTTATAAATCTTTAAAGAAACACTTACTGTAAGCTTAAAGGTTGTTAACTGATGGTATACGCTTTTGTTGAAACCATCTGTTCAAATTATTTCAACTTATTTAAATCAGTCATTTTAACAGCTAAATTCATGGTGAAAAACTACGTTCCACCAATCAGTCACAATGAGCAAATTTCAAATTTTTATATTCCCATAATTATTCATGTGGTGAAAAGATGTGTCTTAAGCAGTACAACTGTACATTATACCTTCAATTTTTGTCTTGTTCATTTTGGCTCAATGCTGCTTGCTAGTAACTTTTTTAATTATGGAAAATTAATAAACACTTTCATTCAGCAAGCCTGCATTAAATTGATCAAAAGTGACAATAAAGACATTTATATTGTTCCAAAACATTTCTACTTCAAATAACTTTCTATTCTTCAAAAAATACTGAAAAAAAGTAACATGGTTTCCACAAAACCATTAAAGGGTTAGTTCACCCAAAAATGAAAATTAGCCCATAAATTACTCACCCTCAAGTCATCCTAGGTCAGGCGTAGGCAAGTCCAAAAGAAGTTAAATAAAAAGCGCCCATCCATAAAAAAAAAATGTGTCTCACACGGCTCCGGGGGGTAAACAAAAGCCTCCTATAGCAAATCGATGCGTTTTTATAAGAAAAATATCCATATTCAACATGTAATAATCACTTTAATGTACCTAGCGCCGACAGTTGTACAGGGAAGCAGTTCCGGGTTGATGACGTATGAGTTCAGCGTTGCGCATGCGCCGGTGAGTCTCGTCAAAGCCGACGTTTGTTAACAAGAGCAAAGGAAGCAAAATTTCCTTACTTTAGCAAAGGAAAACCAGTCTCCTCTTAGCTTATATCGAAATCCTCTGACATTCTTCTTTACAAATCCTCGTTTTGTACTTCTAATTAGTGACCGTTGTTTTAATGGGCTAATTTTCATTTTTGGGTGAACTAACCCTTTAAGCAGCACAACTTTTTTTTTAATTGATAATAATTAGAATTGTTCTTAAGCATCAGCATATTAGAATGATTTCTGAATGATTGTTGAAATTGTATCTGGGTTACTCCCTTGAGTATTTCCTTGAACAATGGCCATATATTATACAGCAGTTATCAGAAGTGGGCCTTTCAGAACCTTGATTGTCAAGAAATCGAATCTACATAAAGAGGAGGATCAAATTTACAAACAAATGGTAATGATTGGACAAACAGAATCCAAACCTTAAAGAGAAACCTATAATCTGCTTAAACTGCCTGGACTCAAAACAATTCACTGCATAGAAAATGCTGTTTCAGTGTGAGAAACTTGCATCAAACCTGACACACATTTTTTCAAGAAATAGGCAAGTTCTCCCCCACATATTTTATGCTGTTTCATAAAAGCCTATACTGCAAAATATTGTGTTGATAAATAGGTTTACAGTGCATCTCATAGCATTTTCTGCTGAGTTTGCCACCCTACACACAATAAAAATAGACCCTACCCCAAATGGCACCCCTGTGGTCTCCTCCAGGTCTACACTGTGCCACGTAGGCTGTTTATAGCTAATAGAATACTGGGGATGTTGTACTTCCTAGTTTAATTCATGTGGTTTACGTGAGGATAAACTCTACCTGTAGGTCATGGCTTCAATGAGGAAGGGCTGGTTTTCAGCCACCGCTCTGCGTCGTGCCTCCTTCGTGGCATTGTATACTGCGAAAACATCATTTCCATCTACACGTATCGACATCAGTCCATAGCCTGGACCTCGAGCAGCTATGGACAAAAAAGGGAGAAAAAAAAGCATAAGATAAAGGAAACGCAGAGACTCACATTGGAGTCTGTGATGGACACACATACTTACCAATACCATCTCCTCTGTACTGCTCATTGGTCGGTGTTGAGATAGCATAACCGTTGTTGCGGCAGAAGAATAGGAGAGGACACTCAAGAGTGGCAGAAAAATTAAATCCAGCATGTGCGTCTCCCTCACTGGCGGCCCCCTCTCCAAAGTAACAGATCACCACACGGTTTGTGTTCTCCCTCTTCACTGCGTACGCTGCCCCGGCCGCTACAGCAGGTGTGACAGATCAAAGTTTTTATTTTCATTTTCTTTTGACACAAAGAAATTAACACTTTTATTCAGCAAAGATACATTAAATGAATCAAAAAGTGACACATCTATACAAAACAATGATGCTGTTCTTTTGAACGTTTTACTGTGTTTTAGATCAAATAAATGCAGTCTTGGTGAGCATTAAGACTTTCTTCAAAAACACACACACACAAAAAAAAAAATAGACCACAAACTTTTGAACGGTAAGTGTAAAATATTCATGATGACTGTTCTGTGTAACAGACATGCTCACTTCTCACCTTGGGGGATCTGAGTGGCAAGTGGTGAGGAGATGGTTACAAAATTGAGGTCTTTGCAGCCGTAGTGAACTGGCATTTGTCTACCCTTGCCAAGGTCATCAGCGTTGGCATAGCACTGCGCCATAAACAGATCCAAACGGAAGCCTCTGTACATCAATACACCTATAAAATTTCAGAAAATATACATTTATATTTGATCAAATATTAATAAATACATTTATAAATATATAAAATATATAAATATATTTATAAATGTATAAATATAAATATAATATAAATAACTGTTATGTCAAATATCAATAAATACAAATTATTTAATCAAATATCAATGCATTGTCATTTAAACTGCAATCTTTTTCTACCATATAATATTTAACAATATTTATTTAACATTTAAGAAAATAAAGCGAAGACTGAAATTTTTCATTACAACCAAAAAATAATAAGAAGAAAACTCTCTTGACACATCTATACAAAACAATGATGCTGTTCTTTTGAACGTTTTACTGTGTTTTAGATCAAATAAATGCAGTCTTGGTGAGCATTAAGACTTTCTTCAAAAACACACACACACAAAAAAAAAAATAGACCACAAACTTTTGAACGGTAAGTGTAAAATATTCATGATGACTGTTCTGTGTAACAGACATGCTCACTTCTCACCTTGGGGGATCTGAGTGGCAAGTGGTGAGGAGATGGTTACAAAATTGAGGTCTTTGCAGCCGTAGAGAACTGGCATTTGTCTACCCTTGCCAAGGTCATCAGCGTTGGCATAGCACTGCGCCATAAACAGATCCAAACGGAAGCCTCTGTACATCAATACACCTATAAAATTTCAGAAAATATACATTTATATTTGATCAAATATTAATAAATACATTTATAAATATATAAAATATATAAATATATTTATAAATGTATAAATATAAATATAATATAAATAACTGTTATGTCAAATATCAATAAATACAAATTATTTAATCAAATATCAATGCATTGTCATTTAAACTGCAATCTTTTACTACCATATAATATTTAACAATATTTATTTAACATTTAAGAAAATAAAGCGAAGACTGAAATTTTTCATTACAACCAAAAAATACTAAGAAGAAAACTCTCTTGCAAGTGCCATGCCTGAGCGCGTTTGACCCCCAAAGTCCATTTCGTTTGACTAGTGTTATCCATGCCCTGGCCTGCTTGAAGAGGTGAGCTCTGCATGGCTTCGATTGGACACAGCCACACAGATAAAAGTGTGAGCCCTAAACATGCATGGAACTGGAAACATAGATGTCGATTATGCAACTGTTCTATGTGCAGCATAAGTGATAGATTTGTTAAACAGCATTATGGGTGGGCGATATGACCAAAATCTTATATCATGATACGAGTCATTTTATTTTCACGGTAATAATATATATCATGATATAGTTATTTTTGCTTTAAATAAGGTCTCTATGATATCAACATTTTGTAAGACCATGGATATTTCACAATTCTTGTCAACAGTTTCATATATCACAAAAAATAAGAATAATTATTATAATTATTAAATAAGAATAAGAAACTAATTACAAGTAATAGGACAAAATAACTACAGTAGAAGAAATAAGAAATGTTACATACGTTGTATAAAGTAATCAAATGTAAAAAAAAAACTGCATATTCTTCACACGTGTCAATTAAATAAATGCTTCTTCTTATTAAAGTTACAAAAGTGATTTAGTCAAGAGCAGTGAGAGATTTTCTCTCTTTTGTTGATTAGACAGAAAATTTGTTGATCTTGATTAACATGAATGACAGAGAGCAGGAATATTAGACTGCTGTCACTTTAAGAGCTGCCTGGATCCAATACTGTCACACATGTATCTTCTTTCTCAGCTGTTTGCTTTCACTTAAGACCTAAATTACTGTGTTTACGAGGATATTTGCAAAGACGTGCATTTTGACACATTAAAGTGTGTGTATTTTAACCGTTCAAGGCCTATAAAGCAGCAAAAATATCTCTGTCTTCCAGTTCTCTGTCGCAAGTTCTCTTTCGCTGCTGATTGCATTTCAACAGCTTACATTACATTGCATTTACATTTAGTCATTTAGCAGATGCTTTTATCCAAAGCGACTTACAAATGAGGACAATGGAAGCAATCAAAATCAACAAAAGAGCAATGATATGCAAGTGCTATAACAAGTCTCAGTTAGCTTAACGCAGTACACATAGCAAGTTTTTTTTTTTAATTATATAATAAATAAAAAACAGATAGAATAGAAAAAGTATAGAGCAAGCTAGTGTTAGAGGCCTTTTTTGCTTTTGTTAATTTTATAATAAAAAGAAAACAAATAGATAGAATACAAAAAGATTAGAAAAGCTAGTTTTATTTTTTTAAGAAAACAAGCTTACAATCACGTTTTTAAAATGCAATGCTTAAAACCGCGTGCAAACAATAAGTTTTCGCGATCATGTAGCACAGCAACGTCACGTGAGCGTGTATCCGCGATAGAAATAGAGGTCGACCGATGTATCGGTTTTGCCGATTAATCGACACCGATAATTGATTGCTGTAACTATCGGTTATCGACAAAAATCCATGCCGATAGTTTTCCAGGTTGCGTCCATTGCTGGAGCGGCTGAGAAGGGTCTGCTGTCATTACACAGTGCGAGAGCGGCCTCTAGCGGTTGAAATCACTGACAGCACATGCTATTTGTTTAGACACGTGATACTGCACGCCGAACAGAGCGGGAAACTTCATACGCGGATTTAAATGCAGCCGACAGAAAATCCTGCCGCGCCACAGAGCGCCATTCACATAATTTTCCTTTAAATTACATTATAATGGTCCCAAATCGTTGTTAATGTACATAATGAATTGTATATTGTGCATTTTCAGCAAAACGTTTGTCTTTCTGTGGCTCTAATAAAGTCTGTGTGCTTCATTTATAGAGCTATAATATAGGTCGCGCTTTCTCTTTCCGTTTGCTCCGTTTTTTTAAACACCGAACTTCAAACTCATCCATGCCAAATTGTTCATTCATGACGTAAACTTGTGTCCGTTTGGTGATTAAATAAACTGTTTTAGACCGCTGCTCAAGTTGAACGCGACGCGTCCGGAGTGTGTGTGATACCGGTGAGTTCTCCTAGACTCCGCTGCGCTTTTATTTTGATTAGATAATCATCAAGTGTTCAAGAATAGAAGCAGTTAAAGTGTGAGAGTATACATACAATATATAATTTTAATACTATAGCCTTTGTGTATATATTTAAAGATGTGCATCTTTAAGCATGACATTTGAAATGAAATGGTAACACTTTAAAATAAGAGTCCATTTGTAGCATTAAGATTAATGAAAGCTGTGTAAGTATTGTTCCTTGTTAGAGTGTGTTAATTTCAACATTTACTATTACTATTATTTTTTTTACTACTACTTTTAGTATGGTTCAGTAATGTTTTTGTTAATAAAGCACTATTTTAGTTTTTGTTCAGTATCAATTTTAAAACTATCGGTTAATTAATCAGTATCGGCCAGTGTGGTCCAACCTAGCTATCGGTATCGGCAAAATCCACTATCGGTGACCTCTAGAAATGATAGTCAAAAATCTCAACCGGTTAACAAATTTCTACCAGTTAATTGTGTCTATCGGTATATCACCCACCCCTAAGCAGCATATTACGCACATGAGAGGACCATGTGTCTTTGCACCCCAAACGACTCAAAATAATAAGCTACAAAGTTAACATTATGATGGACTCCATTGTGCTGATCAAGAGTGATTTTCTTTCCTATTTTCTTCAAAACAGTTGCATCGTAAGTGTGCTCAGGCCTGGAATGTTAAAGTGCAATGCGAGTGAGAGGGAGGTCAATCGTGCCTGAGCAAGTTACAAGGCTAACGTGTCTAATGTGTGTGCACCCTTATAATAACAAAAACTAAGCCACTATTGTGACTCCAGCTTGTAATCATGCTCACCAGCTTCTCGGTATTGGCCGAAGACCAAATCAGTAGGTTCAAGAGCCGCAGCGCTTCCAACGTGTGTGCCCTCCTCACCATAATTGGTCATGTAAAAAGAGATACGGCCCTTGAACACAAAAGCATACCAAACTTCAGCATTAAAAAAAAAACAAATATTTTCATTTTATATTGGAATAAACATCACACTAATATCCACTGCACCTCTCACCTGCCTCTGAGACTCATAAAGAATCCGATCCATTGTGTTGAGTAATGTCATCTTCTGATAGAAATTCAAAACCATCTCTTTTGGAAGCTGAAACAGACAAGTAACGCTGCATAAGCGCAAAAATTGTGGATACTATTTAGTAACCTGCTACCAGCTTATTTCCACACATTATCTTTGTCATATGGTGCAAATAAAAGACTCCACACCTTAGGATCCTCAGACGGATTGATGATCTGACCCTGTCTGTCCATCACCCTATACACAGGGATTCCTGAGATCACATTGGGCTGGATAAATTCCAGGTGATCAATAAACTCCGCCGAGGCCCCGGGAAACTGCGGCTTCTCCGCTGAAGAATCAAACGGCTGCTGGCGAAGAGCTCCCTGAAGACAGAGACAGAGGATCAAGGAGTGAAATACACAAGCATCAGAGAAGCAGTTCATGAGATCTGATCACATACTTTAACAATCAGACAAAAAACTGCTCAATAATTCCCTCATAAACCAGGGTTATTAGTTCATAACTAAAACTAAAATCATAAAAAAACATTTTCGTTACTTGAAATAATATAATGAAATATAATAAAACATTAGAAAGTAAACTTCAACATTTTATTTCAGCTAGCTGACAAGGCAACATTTCTCATTCTCAACTTGATGTACTAAAATAACTAAAAATAAAAAGAATATTAAAAACTATATAGACATTAAAAAATAATATTAAAAATTACAAAACAATAAAATTACTAAAACTTTAACTAAAATGAAAATGAACACTGAAAATATAAAATCAATTATTTTATAAATAATAACTGTAATAGTAAAAAAAAAAAAAAAAAACACTGTTACACACACACACACACACACCGAGACTTTTACACTAGAGTTTTAATAGCCAATTCCTTACCAGCAAGTTTTACTATCTAATGAAGAGATCTTTTATTTTGCCTCTGTTTTGGTTTAAAGGTAATACGGGATCTTATGATTTTGATGCAGAAATATAAACAAAAGGTAAGAAGAGAAAATATAGATCCTTTAAAAAGTGGCACTAAAATAAATAGGCTAAATACAATGTAAGATTAAATATTAAGAAAAACTGTAAAGCATGCATATAAGAAAATGCCTTAAAAATACGTGTGCCTTAGAATTTGTTAGTGCGTTTTTCATGAAAACAAAGACTAGGGGCCCGTTCTTCGTACGTCGCTAACTCAGTCAGCTGGATTTGATTGTTGACGATTTCGCCTGATCTTGGATTGGTTGGTTCTTCGAAGCTCATCCTGGGGTTGCTGTCATAGCAACAGGTCAGTAAGCTTAAACCTGCTCGGGAGCAGGCTTATTTCATGTAAACAGGATTAGATTGCATCTTTTTAAGCAGAATTGATACTTAAAATCTGTCCTCTACAACCGCTACTTTATTACAAGTGTACCCTACTAATCCAGCGACAATAATTTAAAATAATAATCATTTAAAAATTAATTTAAAAGATAATATAATAATGTTGTGTAGTCTTTAATACTGTAGACACAGCCAGTTTTACTCACTGAAATATTTATTCGTCATAAAATGATTACTTCATAATTGTATTAAGAGTCTCACACACATGCTATAGACCAATTCAGAGTAGACGTCACAGTTACGTCACTTGCAGCTGCGCGCGCATAGTGGTTGCAGAAAACACTGGGAACAAGTGGAGGTAAATGGGTAAAATCCATGGAATAAAGGAAAAAAATATTTTTGTGCCTTTTGATGTCAAGATCGGAATGCAAATAATTTTTTATAGAATACTGTCGTCATTTGAAGCTAAACGCAGACGTTTAAATGGACATACTATGGATGAAAACTGCTATGATTCCTCTACTTTTAAAGCATAAATTAGATTTAAACAATAGGTCTACATAATATTCACATATGCTGTTCATAGGGGACGTATTGTATTAGCCCTACAGTTACAGCATGAAATATTATTTAAACCTTACTATTAACATTTTTACATAACATTTATTTACTTTATCTCACAATTCTGACTTTTTTTCTCGCAAATGCAAATGCACGCGCATCCTGAATGTTTACAAACCTATAATTGGTCTATACACATCATGTAGAGTCGTGCATTAATTTGAGCGGTGACATCTATTATGGGAGTGGCTTGATGGAGCGCAGGAGATGCAGATAACATGATCTTGACCCTTTAAGAAACTTTAATTAATGCTGTCACGTAACAAATCTGTTCAAATATAAAATTACATGAATTGCTAATTACTACATTGAAATAAAAATGTAAAGCCTGTACAAATATTAGAAATCGTGAATATAAATAATTGGGAATCATGTAAAAAAATCAAATAAAATAAAAACAGTGCACGTTTCATTTATCTATTATAACATTTATGTAGTTTTGTTCGCTTGGCTGTTTCCTTATAAAAGTCCAGAAATTTGTCAAGTTTTTCGTCAGGTGTGGTTTTTAATTCTATGATGTCATTACGTTGCTGTCTTGCCGCCAGTCAATCGCTGCATTGCTGATCGTGGTTTCGAGTATCGATACATAGCCCCTTTTAAACCAACCCATGAATGCGCAATTATCTCAGATAACTCAATCCAGCCATACTAATCATCAACACCAGGTGCGTTCAAAGAACCGAATTAGCCAGATCCTGATTAGCGCGATGATATCATCTTGGATTTTATCTCGGATGTAATAAGCGACGTATGAAGAACGGGCCCCGGCTCAGTAGTGTTCAAACAACTGTAAATTAATGTTTAAAACTATAAATATTTTAACTAAGTATTTTAACATTTAAGTAAGAATATTTTAAGTGCATGGTTTGCGTATTGATGCACATCTTTATATCAGCTGGTAGATTTAGGATCACAGAGAATACACTTGCTCATACTTAATGCACATATTTAATGCAAGATCATCTAATGCTGGGAAGATAACAAGTGAATATATTTCAATGACACAAGGCTGCAGGGATTAGCATTGTGATTTCCTCCACACACCCCCCAGAACCAGCCAATCGGCTCTCCGTGTAAATCAACAGCCTTGTGAAGGTTGAACAGTCCATTACCCACAACAATACACAGAGATCTGACCAATAGTTATTAGATTAAAACAAGTACTAGATGGTTAGATCACATAATCAGACAGATCGAACGCAATTGTGTACTGTTTCTAGTTCAGATGAGGAATGCATATACATAAGCATTAGAAATACTCAAGGACTTAACATTATTTTAGGACTAACATCGTGCTTTTTATTAAGGTGGTTTACTATTGATATACATTTTATACAATCCAAATTACACCAATGTTTTGAGGTTCGCGCAGCTGCACAGTTCATACAGCTGATTAGCAACTTTTGCTAATGACAAAGGTCCGTTCGCGGAGTAGCCTACATGCAATTGTCATACAGGTCAAACTTACTAGGAGAAACGTTGTTGCTTTTAACGTAGTATTTTGACGAATCGCGTGAAGCCCAATACCGTATAATTTCGTTAAACCTCTAGCAGCCGCCATCTTTACGTCAAGTGCGTGGTGTCTTGGCTCTAATGACAGCTTGTGAAAATCCCACGCAGTGCGCCCCCTGCTGGACACTAGCATACAACACAAACATTCATCCCATTTTTTACGTTTGTATCTGGGAAATGTATGATTTAAATTGCATATTAAATGTATTAAACATGAATTCCTCTGTATAACTCCAATTTAGTAGCAGATATATTTTAATTAAACCGGTCAAGGGTTTCTGGCAACGTGGTCATTGCGATAGATTACCACTAGAGGGTGAACGTATCCCATGTCGTCATAATGGTGCGCTCAAAAAAACAATGACGCATATATGAGCGCGACGAGAGGATTGTGCATGAGGACCATGATGGAGTTAGATCAAAGTTGTTCAAATTTAAGAGAATATGGAAGTGAGCAGAGTTTGTTATCCAAACCTGACGGGTCTTCCACTTTTGTTCAAGGTATTTATATTAATTTGTAACTGATTTGTTTCTTTTGTTCAGAGCGACTAGTTGCCTGTCAAGCGTAAGTCCAGAAATCTGTTTTATTTATTCAAATCTGTATTGTTCTGAATTTGTAAATGTATCTTCAGGTGATACTAGTATCCTGGCAGGAGTTTATGGACCAGCTGAAGTGAAAGTCAGCAAGGAAATCTATGATCGAGCTACTGTAGAGGTTCTTATCCAGCCTAAAATGGGGCTTCCAGGTACGTTTTTTTTTAATAAATTCATTTATATTCATAATTCAGTCATTCTTGAGAAATGGGACAAAACAGGGTGCAAAATTGAAAAAATAAAACCTTGTACTCAGACAAATGAAACTACATTTATGTATCTTATATGTACTGAGCTATGCTTTGATACAAGTGAGAGGACATTAAGAAACATAGATTTTGTATAATAATGAGAAAATTAAATTGAAGGTGTTAATTGTGTTAAATACATTCTATTATTAATCCCTCACGACATTTAAAATTGAAAATGTTTTTATTTTTAAACCTAATAGCAGTTACCCTTGCTGGACCTGTTTTGTCCCAAGTCTCAAGAATGACTGAAGTAATAATATGGGTCAAAGACGAAATGGCTTTTCAATCATTAGAACGATAAAAGTTTAATATAGCTTTTTAAATGTAGCCCTGTATTATTATTATTATTATTATTATTAATTAACTGTAAAATTAAGTCTTTACAAATCTTTGCCACTATCCTTCAAACTACTAAGTTTTACTCATTTGTAAGAAAGAAGTTTGTAATCATTTAAAATATAATGATTTTGTATGATCACTTTTCCCTTTATATATTTTTAATATGTACAGGTCAAAATATTTTTTTTTACATATACATCTGTTATCAGGCCCGGACTGGCCATCGGGAGCACCGGGAGAATTCCCGGTGGCCTGTTAAAAGGACATATTTGTTCATTTTTAACCCCTAATAGGTAGGCCTACAAATTAGTACCTTAAGGGTACAAATTACTACTCTAAGGTACTAATATGTTCCTATTAGGGGTAAAAAAAAAGGTACAAAGATGTCCTTTTAAGAGTACTGCTACAGTATCAAGCTGTTGTACCCCAAAAGGTACAATTTTGGCCCCTCTTTTTCTGTGTGGCCTGGATGAGTGTGAGATTTCCCGGCCTGAAATTGCGTCCCAGTCCGGCCCTGTCTGTTATGCTGAATGATGATGGAACATTACTTCACCCATATATTGACATTAAAAGTAGACACTTTTAATGCATGCATTGTACACACACACACACACATATATATACGCATGCACAGTGAATTCTATTCTATATAAATATTTTTTAGAATTGAAAATATTTGTTATTACTATATATTATGTACATTATACTATAATAAGTATAATGTATATAAGTATAATAATAATATTTTAGGAACTGGCCCTTCAAAGGGCCTTGGAAAAAACATTTCAGGAAACCATGCTACTAAATTGGCATTTAGTTAGTATTTCACTCAGTTGTATCGTGTGTATGTTTTTATTTAATTTTATTTTATTTGCTTATAGAGCATGCATTATGTTTAAGGCTTTTACCTAGAAATTGTTTGAACAGCTTTTAAAAATTCAAATTAAATCGTATAGACTATAATTGCATGCCTAATATTCATGTCAGGTGTTTAATAATACGGTAAGTGTCTATCATTTCGGTAATGACATTATTCATACACTCCTCCATCAGTGTTCGTCGTCTCGGCCTGCACTGCCAGTTGTCACCATTAGATGTCAGTCTGGTACAGACTCGAACTCTTCTCATGTTGTTGTTTCGTTAGGAGTCCGTGAGCGCGCGAGAGAGCAGTGCGTGCGTGAGACGTGCGAGGCTGCGCTTCTGTTGACGCTTCATCCTCGCTCCTCTGTCACAGTCATCCTGCAGGTCATCCACGATGATGGCGCTGTATCCTGAACACCAGCAAAACCATTTCTAATGTGTCTTCAGTTAAGACAAGGGCATATGTAATACGTCCGGTAATATTATTTGACCACTTTTAGTTACTCACTCACAGTGTTGGGGAAAGTTACTTTTAAAAGTAATGCATTACAATATTGCGTTACTCCCTAAAAAAAGTAACTAATTACGTTACTTAGTTACTTTTTATGGAAAGTAATGCGTTATATTACTTTTGCGTTACTTTCGCGTTACTTTTTAAATATGAGCAGTGCTTGATAGTTTTTAATATTAAAAGTTATATTTATAGCAAATGTAAAAGCCCTTTCACACCAAAAAGTGTAATGAATAAACCTCAGGCTGAAGGAAAAGTAAATTCCCGTCTGTACAGTAGAACGCAGGAGAAGAAACACTCTTCAGCAATAAAAAAACAAAGCACAATTGTTAGTTTATCTAAAGTCATTTTTGCTTATTAGTATGGTTGAACTGGATCATCAAAGGTCAGCAGCAAAGACATTGGTTAATAAATGGGATTAGATACATTTGTGTTATTTAACATATTTAATTATTGCAGGTTTGCGTCATATTCTGAGTTTGCATTTCACTGTTTTAATTCATTTTGATGAATACTAAATCTGTTTTTTGTGAGTGGGATGAATTAATGCACATTCACATTTAGTCTAGAACTACAGTAGCATCATGTTCACACAGCGCACACAACTCCTCTGTACTTCCGTATTTTTCCCAATATGTGGACAGGAGACTTGTCAGTCAATAAATGGGAAAACAAAGTAACTGGCGTGACTTTTTTGAAAAAGTAACTCAGATATTTTCTTGTAAATTAAAAAAGTAATGCGTTACTTTACTAGTTACTTGAAAAAAGTAATCTGATTACGTAACTCGCATTACTTGTAATGAGTTACCCCCAACACTGCTCACTCACTGTTGAAGAGAAGGCTTAGGGGTCAATTCATTCAAAATATAAGGGTGATGAGCATATTAATTTGAACAATTATAACGTTTAATTTGTTCAAAGTTAGCTTTGGGTTCAGCAAGGTATTTTTTTAAATAAATTAATACTTTTTGTCATCGAGGATGTATTAAATTGATCAAAAGTGACAGTAAATACTTTTTATTTTAAATAAATTATATTAGTTTTAAACGGTCTATTCAAGAATATTTAAAATGTATCCCTCTTTCCACAAAAATATTAAACTACACAACTGTTTTCAACATTGGCATTAATAAGAAATGTTTCTTGAGCAGCACATCAGCATATTACAATGATTTCTGAAGGATCATGTGACACTGAAGACTGGAGTAATGGCTGCTGAAAATTCAGCTTTACCATCACAGGAATAAATTACATTTTAAAATGTATTAAAATAGAAAAGTTAATTTATATGGTAATATGTTTACAATATTACTGCATTTACTGTATTTTTGGTTAAATAAATACAACCTTGGTGAGCTTAAGAGACCTTTTTCATTTAAAAAAAATCATACTGGCCCCAAACTTCCACGTTACTGGTGATTGTTTTTTTCTGTCCCGTTTTCTTGCATTCTCACTGTGTCCCCCTACAGTTTGAGTCCTTATCTAACTGTCAGCTGCTGTCATGCTGCCTGAATGCTGCCTGTATGGCTCTAATGGATGCCGGGCTGCCCATGAGCCACCTTTTTTGTAGTGTGACCTGTGCAATTAGCAAAGAGGGCCAGATAATCGCTGATCCTACAGCTCTGCAGGAAAAGGTACACACCGCACTTCCTGTTGCCCATGGCTGGTACAAACCATAGCGTACAGGTTAAGCTCTTGATCTGTGTCTTTTATGTTTTCTTTCCAGGAAAGTCGAGCGTTGTTAACATTTGCTATTGATAGCGTTGAGCGCAATGTTTTGATGTCATCAACCACAGGCTCTTTTTCAGTCCAGGAGGTGAGATCGGATGCGCATTTTATTCTTGCGTGTGATTCATTGCTCTGTTTGTGGCGATGATACATAGGTATTTGTGTGTTTCATAACCTGCTTGAATTTTCTACAAGGCAATGACATAAATGTTTTCTTCCTACACAGCTGCAGCAGTGCATCGCAATCAGTCAAAAGGCTTCTGAACAAATTTTCCAGTTTCATAGGGATTCTGTCAAACGCCGATATTCTAAGATAAAATAAAACACGCTTGTTGGGATTTTTACTTTGAGTTTGCATCATCATTTCCTCACTGTGTGTATATATATATGTGTGTGTGTGTGTGTGTGTGTATATGTACAAAAGCTTATAAATCATACAGAATGAGCTTTTTGAGAAAGTAAACATGCAGAAAGTTTCCTGTGACATGTAGGTTTAGGTGTAGGGTTGGTGTAGGGTGATAGAAAATACAGTTTGTACAGTATAAAAACCATTACGCCTATGGAGAGTCCCTACAAGGATAGCTGACCAGACTCGTGTGTGTGTGTGTGTTTGTGTTCACCCACAAAGCTTTACAGAGCAATTCTATTACTCCCAAGATGGTATTTTTAGCACTTCAAGATTTCATTTTGTAGCTTATGCCATATTAATTTGCATTTTGCATACTCCCATAATACTCAAAAACATCACAAAACAAGTGTTTTTATGCTGTGCTAATAATAAAATGAGAAGTATGCCAATCTGCTACCCAGGTGTTATAGTTTCTTTTCTTAAATAGCTAATAAACAGCTGAATGTTTAAAAAAAACATCTTAATAGAGTCCTATTAAGTCAAATGGACCATAATGCTGCTTTTTGTGTAACCCAAAGCACGTTTGAACTTAAAAAAAAAAAATTTTAAGACCACTGCCTTGGGAACCGTATCTTTCAAAATGAAAAAGTGATAGAGATTTCCATTAGACTGTGTGAGCTGGGTCAGTGAGAAAATTGCATAGTATATTAATATGCATTATCATTAATTGCTGTTCACCGCAGTTGTGCTTGATCTTCCATTTAGTTCCTCTAGAGATGTGTATTGTAATGAGTATCATTAAAACAGTAGGCTCTTTCCACAACATCATTGCAAGTGCAAGTATTATAAAGGCAAAACCAAATAAAATTTTCAATTAAGTGCATTTATTTGTTCATAACAGTTACCTGCAAAATTTACATACACATTTGCACAAGATTAATGTAGAGGAGGAATAAAATAATGACAGGAGAGGATTTCTCTGGTCTGTATTCCTGTACTGAGACTCGACCGCAGCACTTTAACCTATGCACTGGAGGACTGTTTGTGGTGCTCTTCAGTGATCCCACACAGGCAATGATAGCTTACCGGAGGGGGCTGTGCTATCGCTCCTCTCCTCTGCTCCATGGGGCAGCTTGTTGTAGAAGAAATACATAATTTCCTACCATGATGTGACCCAATTTCTAACTGCGGGGAGCGCGAAGGGCACCTGCCAAGGCAGTTTATGCTGACCGCTGATTTGTGGTTTAATCTTTTGGAACAGGGCACATTTCAACCTTTAAATCACATGGGGTTTTCTGATTGTAGTATCGTGCCCTTGACATTTGAATATCGACTTTATCTGTAATGGACAGTGTACCATTCAAATGTTTGGGGTCGGAAAGATGTTTTAATAATGTTTTTGAAAGACTCTCATCCTCCCAAGGCTGCATTTGTTTCATTAGTAAGTAAAGTCTGTAATATTGTGAAATATTTTCACAGTTAAAATTAAATGTTATCTATTTGGATATATTAAAAAATTATTTCTTTAATGGTCTTTAATCCAGTCTTCAGTGTTACATGATCCTTCAGACATCATTCTAATATGATGATTCGGTGATCAAGAAACATTACTTATTATCAATTACAATTTAAAATGTTACAAATAGTGCTGCTTAATATATATTTTTGTGAAAACAATTACCTTTTTTATGAATAGAACAACATTTAGTTGAAATGTCTTTACTGTCACTTTTGATCAATTTAACATCTCCTTGTTGAATAAAAATATTAATTTCTTTCAAAAAACTGACCCCAAACATTTGAACGATAGTGTATTTCAGGTTTTTGTATATTGTGTAGTTTAGTGAATCCTGGGTGCATTTGTATACTGATTCTAGATTAGTCTAGATATATCTGTTGTATGGATTGTTAACAGTTCACCAGTCAAATTAATGAACAGATCATTTGCAAAGTAAGTTTATAAACACAAATATACTGCTTTAAAAAAAGGTAGCGTCATTAATTGTACATGAATGCAGATTGATTTGAAGGTGCGAGTATGCGATGTATTGTTTCATATCAGAGACACTTCCTATAGTAGCAACTAAAGCACTTCAGTCAAAGCATTTTTGGCACTGCTTATCACTCGCCTCTGAGGTTATCAAGGTGAAATGTAGGCCTACAAAAGGGATTTAAGTATAGAGTAGGGTGCTACAACAAAATAGAGTGCCCAATGGTAGAAATGTCACTGACTACAGTTTTAGCTTTTATCCTAGTGGATTCTATAAGTTAATAACTGCCCAGGCAGGCAAATGCCCTTTATTTCACATTTACAAATCATACATATTATATGTTCAGTACTTCAGAATGAATATAAATTACAGTCTTGGCATTTAAAGATGTTTACATGCCTGCAAACTCAATGCTTTTGGGCAAAACTGAATGTGTCTTTAAAGGGAACTGACTGTTTTCAGAGTTTTAATGGCATTTTCTTGTCCTCCTCAGTATAATGTCAATACAATGGTGTTTAAAATACACATCTGCATTGTGTACAGGGGTATACGCTGAATTTCTGCTTTTCATAAGCATCACCTATACTGTCAGAGAGTTGAATTTGAATTTTCATTCAGCCTGTTTGCCGTTTTTGTTCAGAACAGTTATATTTAAATTACATAACTTAATCATTTTGATTCATCCTTTTTCTTAAAAAATGGTTTAAAGGCTGAAATAAGGTTAATCATTTATCTCCTTATATTTGAACTGTAAAGCTGTTTAAATCATTGTTTTTATGGCCATTTTACAGTTAATGTTACCATAGACATTTGTGTTGTTTCAAAACATCTTGACTTTAAAACATGTAGGTCTATTCAAATATCAGAATTTCTTTTCAAATTATTTCAACTGCTGGGATTCATGAAAATCAAAATTTCTTAAGATAAAATCCAAGTTTGTAAAAATGTTCCTAAGTACAATTCTTGTTGAATAATTCTCAGACATTATCTTTTTAAAACATAGACATTGATATTGTCTGATTGTATGGTGGTTTATGCCAAAGACTTGCTGATCAACTCAACTCCTCAAAAGCGAACGCAGATTACTGAAATAATCGTAATTATCATGAATAATGTTATAATGCATAAAGGGGTCATATGATGTTGCTAAAAAGAACATTATTTTGTGTATTTGGTGTAATGAAATGTCTTTATGCAGTTTAAGGTTAAAAAAACACATTATTTTCCACATACTGTACATTATTGTTTCTCCTCTATGCCCCGCCTTTTTGAAGCGCGTCGATTTTTACAAAGCTCATCAGTCTGAAAAGCGAGGTGTGCTCTGATTGGCCAGCAATCCAGTGCGTTGTGATTGGCCGAATACCTCAAGCGTGTGACGGAAATGTTACGTTCCTACCATACTGTGATGCCGTGTCCCAGCCGGAACCCGTAACCCATTATAAACGAGGCATTTGTTGCATCCAGTGGGGACATAATTACGGATTATAATGGCTTATACTTTCTTTTTACGCGTTGCGTTGCATCGCGCCGTATCACTTCAAAGAGAAAGGACAAATTTAAATCGCATCATATGACCCCTTTAATGCTTGAAATGCAATCTAGAAAATAGCAGTTAAGAAAACTTTTTTTTTTTTATAATGTTTGGTGGTCTGATTCCTGATTCACCATCTTTTTTTCAGGTCCAGAGTTTGCAGGCATAGTTCACTTAAATTATATGTAGTGTCTCCATACGGTTTTGTTGGTACAGTAGATGGAAAATGGAGGGTCTATATTTATCAAGCTATGAATTGAGTCCTGCAGGAGAAGCTTCTCATAACGGCATGATTCAGTGAAAGCTGCAGCGTATATGTGTGTGTTTCCCTCGTCGCATTGTACTTTTGCCTGTGCATACTTAAGCATCCTCATATTTGCAGAATCTGCCTGAACTTGTACATGTTTTCTCTGACAATTTCCAACTGAGTTCTAAAGTCATTTACTGTGGTGTTTTCAATTTGGAGAGTGAATCAATGACCAGCTTTAGAGCTCAGATAGAAAATGACCCAGTTCGCTCGAGTCATGTGTCTCGGAGGGCACGTCCTGCTGTTTCACAGCCAAGTCCGTTGTGATCTCCTGATCTCGCAGTCCTTGTCTAGTTCCCTTCTAACAAACCCTTAGGCCTCAGTCACTCCCTCCCCTGCCAACTTAGACACAAGAGCCAAGACAGAGCGCAGGTCTCTCTTTCTGAAGTGGGTGTCATATTTTTTTTGACCCAAATACTAAGATTTCAGCTGAAACAACCCACTTTCCAAATGTAGTGTTTTGCATTTTTTTAATCTAATATGACAGCCGTGAACTTGCAGAAAATGTTACAAATGTGGTGTCTCTGCCAAATGAATGTACTTATTACAGGTGTAGATGAATGTAAGGAGCAGCGGTTTGTGTAATTAGGAACCAGGGAGGTGCGTTTCTGGAAGAATTGAGAGAAGATACCGATACAGTAGTCTTTAAGGTGGTTTCCCGGACAGATAGGAGATCAGGGCAGCAATGGCGCAGATGTAAGTGATGATGCCGAACACGACTGAAAGGATAGAGAGCCACAGAGCCTGCCGAGATGCCGCACTGGCACCCTGGAAATCTCCTTGTGCTGATGCTTTGTTCGTCTGGAGTGGAGAGAAGGTAAACAGTAGCATTAATCATAGTGAATGATGGACGTCCCTCCGCTCTCTCGAGGTTGTTTACCGTATGACTGCAGCGATTAGTTTCACGTAGGATCGGTCAAAGGCCTGCGTATTTTCCGTCGTTACACTATCCTCTCTTTTATTCGTTTCTCTTCTCCTTTCAACTGATCCCCTCATTTTAGACAACACCTCATGCTCTATTGGAAATCAATCACCAGAGGCCTCTCATTATGACACTAATTAAAGTCTGAATGAAATCCATTGATCAGAGTCTTGTCAGCTATGTGGGCTGAACATCTGCAGTGCCTCCTCCACTAAAAACGGTCTTGAATAGAATAATAAAAGTCGCTTTAGTTTAAATAATCCCAAACACATAAAAAACACTTTATGTAAATGTGGCCAATCAGATTACAGCTTTCCAGATTGTAAAGAAGCTTTTGTTTTGAGTTTTGTATTTGATATACATCAGGCAATCAACAAAGGGTTCATCTGAGAATGAGACAAAGCTTAATAATACAAGTGCCTTGTGACTTGTGTTATTCTTATGTGTGGCACTTTGATTCGCTGGTGGCATAATCCTGCAAATCTCAAATCCTGCCTAAACCCTCAGGTGTAATTCCCATAATGTCCACACTCGCTCTTAAAAGAGCACTTGCCTTTATAGCTAATCTCTGTCATTTTCAGTCCAACTGACCTTTTGTCCTTTAGACACAGAAGTATCAACAGGTCATATGTAATGACTAACTGCAGTGTTGGGGAAAGTTACTTTTTTTTAAAGTAATGCATTACAATATTGTGTTACTCCATAAAAAAGTAACTAATTGCGTTACTTTTCATGGAATGTAATGCATTGTTACTTTTGCATTCTCAGATATTTATAACTCAGGTATTTCGTTGTAAATTTAAAAGTAACGTGTTACTTTACTAGTTACTAGAAAAAAGTAATCTGATTACATACATCAGTAATGCGTTACAAACAATCTACATTTGGTTGATATTCTTTATTGTCAAAATGTATTTAAACAGACTAGATGTGATGTTATAATTGGGCAGTATGGAGCACTGCTACAGTCTTCTAACGGACTTCTAAATGTATGATTTATGGGTTGTGTCCTTTTTCTTGTCTTCTCCATTAGTTGGCATTCCAATCTGTTGTCTCCAATGAATCATCTGCCATTTTCATAATATTTCACTGAAGGACATGACATCAGAATTATTTATGCTCACAAACAATGCAAGGTTATGAGTAAAGGATAATGATTATAGCACTGTCAGTCAGATTGGAGGAGTCTATTGAGAGATCAGCACAAGTATTGTGAGTGTCGCATATGACTCCTACTGAGAAGTATTGATATGCAAACATTGTTTAAACAACTAGAATAATATGACAGTGATTGGCAGGGGTGCCTGTAGCTGTACAGCTGTACGCACTGTGCGTTTTCCATACAAATATTTCAGCAGCCATATTTCTGACAACTGAACCAGCGATGCCAACAATTTGTGAATTAATCATTCTTTTCAGTGAATTGGCAGAATGTGTTTGCAAAACAGTCTCCTGTGTCATTTTCAAGTATTCTCAATGTTCATTTGTTCTGAAAAGTCTCATAGAAGTATTATGAAAGTGTGTAGGCTAATAGCTACATAAATGCTAGACATACTCAAAAAACAAAAACAAAAAAAAAAACTTCTGTCAGTGTTGAATTTCTAACATAAAAAAACTCCCCTCTGTGCTTTCCCCTTTAGATGAAAGTGGCACCCTGTAGTGATTGGTTATAAGATACTTAAAATAAAAGAGAGAGCCCAAGAGAATGACAAATACATTTTGTCCCTTACCTTTTGGGAAAGATAGAATGCAGCAATGCCCAGAGGCCAGAAACAACAGAGCATGGAGAAGAAAGCCAGGCCCAGGTGATCTTGAGGGATCATGATGGGAAAGTTGCTTTCACTGTCTGTATCACTGAAGTCATCACTGGAGGAGTCCTGCAGTAAATTTCACAGTCATCAGCACCAGAGAGGTTACATAATGTCAATGGAAATGATTTACTGGTCATAAATTAAATTTGTCATGGGATAAAACCTTTATTAATTTATTGTTTATTGTATGTTGTGCTCCGTTCCTCACATGATCCTGTGAAATAGAGTTTCAGAGGTATGACTAGTCTAAAATTGTAGGTTATATAAATAGCTTTTGTAACATGTGAACTTCAAATGTAATTAGGTTTTATCCAACAAAGGCAATGACTTGCATTTACTATTGTTGTGCTGTATAAATGTATATGTTGCAGGTTTTTCTGGTTCCTGTAAGATAATGTGACTGACAGAGGTTATGCCAAATGTGCACTAGTTCTGCCTACAGGCAAATTCTGACTCATGTTTAAAAAAAAAAGCTGTGTTTTCAATCTGTCTCTTTTTCTAGGACTGTGTCTGACAACTCTGCTCATTTCACTCTCTCTACAACCATAGTGTTCATGTCCTCCAGATGTGTGTTATGTACTTTGTACTTCGTTGACTTCTTCTCTAAAAAAGATTCATGGAGTAAAAAGTATATGGGAAAGGGAACGGTTAGCCATTGCATTGTTGTTTAGGTCACTGACAAGAGTCTAAGCTTTCCACTGGACTCTGATATTATATGTTTCATTCTCTTTTTCCTAAATAACCCAGTCAGGTTAATTTTTCAGTAGGAAAAAGCACAACAACAGTAGCATACCTTAACTACGAGCGACTTTTTTCAACACAGAGCAGTGGCATGACAAAATGCTATATTGCTGTATTTTTCATCACATTTTATTGCATTGCATCCATACAGCCGGATGAGCAGAGGGAATAGTCAAACATGCTCTGGCCTCAATTCCATATGTAGCATTAAGTGTGATGCCTTTCAGTAAATAATCGAATCACTGGTCAAATAAATTATTCACTGATTCATTTTAACCCCAGTTTCATTTTATGGCCAGATTTGTGCCTGAATAGTGCACCCTTAGATTGAATTTTGTTAGCTCCTAGTGACCTGTAGTTTAAAAAAAAAAAACGTATTTAACAATTTTAAATTATGAGTAGTTTACTAGACTAGATTACTTACAAATTGTAATTGTTACTTATTCCTAATTAAACGACGAAAATTGTAGTCAGTAATTTAATCTAGTTTATATAATCTGGCTAATAATCTGCTATGTGTTTATTACATAGATATGAATAGAAAATATTGCATCGTTTTGATATAAAATACAAAGAGGATCAATTAAACACTACATTACATGAACAAGCATTCATAAACATGAAAACGCCAACAACTAGGTTTGAAATACTTTTTGTCAGGTCTTCCAGAATTAATAATTAAAGGGTTAGTTCACCCAAAAATGAAAATTAGCCGGTGTTTTACTCACCCTCAAAGCATCCTAGGTGTATGTGACTTTCTTCTTTCAGACGAATCCAATAGGAGTTATATTAAAGGGTAATAAACACTTTTTTTCTCACTTCTGCTGACTGTCGTACATGGAAGCCGTTCAGGCGGATGACATATGCGTCGTGCGCGAGCCTCTGAGAAATGCAGGAGCAAAGGAAACAAAGTTTCCTTACTTTAGCAAAGGAAAACCAGTCTCCTCTTGGTTTATATCGAAATCCTCCAACATTTTTCTTTACAAATCCTCGTTTTGTACTTCTAATTCGTGAACGGCATTTTGTTTTGTTTTGTCTCCGCGTTCGTCACTTATCACGCAACACCTACGTCCTCCGCCGGAACGGCTTCCGTGTATGACAGTCAGCGGAAGTGAGAAAAAAGTGTTTATTACTTTTGAAATATGGATATTTATCTTACAAAAATGCATGGATTCGCTACAGGAGGCCTTTATTCACCCCTCGGAGACATGTGAGGGACGTTTTATTATGGATGTGCGCACTTTATTTCGCGTCTTCTGAACTGTTGGCAACCAACACCCGCTTACCCCCATTGAAAGGCTTGGAGGGGCCAGGACAATTTTTAATATAACTCCGATTGGATTAGTCTGAAAGAAGAAAGTCACATACACCTAGGATGCTTTGAGGGCGAGTAAAACACAGGCTAATTTTCATTTTTGGGTGAACTAGCCCTTTAATGAAGGTCACAGGATATGTCCGTTTTAGTTCCGAAACACATAAACAGTCTCAAAAGTTATCAAAAAAAGTAAAAGTATATTTTGTGTACATTTTGAAGCAGAGTACGAAACCAATTCACAAAACTAAAACTAGTATTATGTGTATTATCAAAGACTATAGAATACCCAAGATGTGTCTCTCGTATAGTTTTGAATGGGGAAAAATGCAGCGCTCAATATGGCCGCTCTATCAAAGGAAACCCCGCCTTCTGAGTAAAAGAGCCAATCACTAATCGGAAAAGTCAGCTCATCATTTTAAAAGTCACGGTTGCTATAGAAACAGTCAGCATTCTGGAGACGTGCGCTTAGGACTGCG
The DNA here is from genome assembly GCF_001515605.1 of Sinocyclocheilus anshuiensis. Classification (NCBI taxonomy): domain Eukaryota; kingdom Metazoa; phylum Chordata; class Actinopteri; order Cypriniformes; family Cyprinidae; genus Sinocyclocheilus; species Sinocyclocheilus anshuiensis. Next base: position 165,998 of record NW_015557074.1, read on the forward strand.
CATGCGCACTGGCTGGTCTAGCATGAAAAAATATGCTTTTTTAACACTATTTGAGCAAAAGAAACAACATTTATGAGACATTTGTTGTCAGATTTCATTGGTGATTTCAAATATGAAATTTAATCGTAAACTTGGCAAACTGTTTTCGAGAATTTGATGTTTCCCCATTCAAAGAAATAGGAGCTGCACTTGCATGCCCGAGAGGCATTTCAAAGATGGCCGCCGAGTGAAATGACTTGCCTTAAAGGGACTTTGGTATTATGCTAATTAATTTGTCATGTACGCATTTCTGAAGTGTTTATAACAAATTTTAAAAATAGAAAAAAGTTTATGGAGAATCAATAAATTATGAACAATTTACCACTATTTTGTGAATGTAATGTAATCATCCAATCGTTAAAAAGTAACTATCTGATATGAGTATTCTGAATATGAATATCTGATTATGAGTATTTTAAAATATAATGTAATTACAAGTACTTAATTTCTAGAATCCGATTATGTAATCCAGATTACATGTAATCAGTACTACCCAGCACTTTTTGGAACTTGATAAGCCACAGTATCTTTAACAGTGCTCAGGCTCCTGTCAAATCTACTTTACGGTCACAAATGAAAGTTTGAGATCTCACGGGGCATTTTAAATTATACGTAAACCTCACAGTCATCTGAAAATCATATAAAGGCTATAAATATTTAAAAGAGTAGCCTTGCAATGTTACCATGTCCCACATCACTTTTAAGCATGTTCTGGTATTTAAATAGAATAATATTTTATTAATGCTGTGTCATAGTAGAGCAGGTCCTCATAAAACACTGCAGTCACTTGCTCTGGTCTTGCCGACCTCACAGTCGTCTCTCCTCTTTGTTAGCACTGCCTCTGCTCAGAACAGGTTTTTAAGTATTTCAATGGCAGCAGTTTTACACTTGACCTCCTGATGAAAAGCACTGATGGCATGACAGCATATGGAATCAGTGCTGACAGAGAGAACCTCAAGTGCTCTTTTAAAGGGACTGAGTGTTTGTGCTATGTGACAAGCCGCTTTTCAGAGGAATGCTTTTGTGCTCTGACGCAGAATACTAAGTGTTTGAGTAGGCTATGTTTTGTTTGAGCTGCATGTGGTGTCACAAAGTAAATCGTGTCAGATTTTTTGATGGACATAAATGGTCTGATACTTTGATGTGTTCTTGGCTGTCATATGCAGGTAAAGAAATGCCTTTTTTAAGCTATCGCTCAAAATGATTAGAGGGTAAGTCGAATCTGTAATCTAAATCTTTGCTTTTTCGGCCTAGATCTTGTTTGCTGGTGTATGAAATAGAAGTTGGCATGGAGCTCATCAGCATAGTGGCATTATTATTCACACGCCAGTGGACACAGAGCTTTCAATAATCATGCTGGGTTTGAAGGCCAGTGTCCGCGCTCAACATCCTCCCTGCTGTTCATGCCTTTTGATTTTTCAATTTAAAAGCTCATTCACCTATCACTGACTGTACTGCATTTGAATTTGCGCTGCAATATCCAGAGCATTAGAGGAAATGCAGGGCTTAACGGTTAGGTGAGTTTCTATTTTTCCAATGCAGGAAGCTATGAGGGTTTGGACTGTGAATGAACAACTGCGATGCCAGTAAACAGAGAGTGACTCGGCACAAACTCGGTTCTCTCTTCACTTCAGAGTTCAAATGCAACAACAATAAAGGAAAGAAGGGAAACAAGACAATCAAACAAGCAGCCATTGCCACCACTGGTGGAATTTTGGCAAAACCATATCAAGATGAAAACAACAGGCTGAAAGTATATTTGTACTGTAGATACACTCATGCACACAAATGCAGCATTTTTTTTTTCATTCAAATAGAGTAAAAACAGTAATATTGTGCAATATTACAATTTAAATATAAACAATTTTATATTTTTAAATGTAATTTATTCATCTGATGGCAAAGCTGAATTTTCAACAGCCATTACTCCACTCTTCATTGATATGTGATCCTTCAGAACTATTAATAATATTAATAACATGTAATATTAATTGAACGCTTGTTTTTTTTATTTATGTTATTCTTATATATTTTTGTGGCAACGTCATTCTTTGATGAATAAAAAGCATTAATTTGAAATATAAAATCTTTTTGTATCAATATAAACATCTTTACTTTCATTTTTGATCAATTTAATGTGTCATTGCTAAAATCAAGCCTTTGAATAGTAGTTATATATATATATATATATATATACACACAGTGGTGTGAAAAAAAGTGTTGGCCCCCTTCCTGATTTCTTTTTTTTTTTTGCATGTTTGTCACACTTTATTGTTTCATATCATCAAACAAATTTAAGTATTAGTAAAAGATAACACAAGTGAACACAACATGCAGTTTTTAAATGAAGGTTTTTATTATTAAGGAAAAACAAAATCCAAAACTACATGGCCCTGTGTGAAGAAGTGTTTGCCCCCCTGTTAAAACTGTGGTTTATCACACCTGAGTTCAATTTCTCTAGCCACACCCAGGCCTGATTACTGCCACACCTGTTCGCAATCAGGCCTGGGTGTGGCTAGAGAAATTGAACTCAGGTGTGATAAACCACAGTTTTAACAGGGGGGCAAACACTTCTTCACACAGGGCCATGTAGTTTTGGATTTTGTTTTCCCTTAATAATAAAAACCTTCATTTAAAAACTGCATGTTGTGTTCACTTGTGTTATCTTTGACTAATATTTAAATTTGTTTGATGATCTGAAACATTAAAGTGTGACAAACATGCAAAAAAATAAGAAATCAGGAAGGGGGCCAACACTTTTTCACACCACTGTATGTGTGTGTGTGTGTGTGTGTGTGTGTGTGTGTGTGTGTGTGTGTGTGTGTGTGTGTGTGTGTGTGTGTGTGTGTGTGTGTGTGTGTGTGTGTGTGTGTGTGTGTGTGTGTGTGTGTGTGTGTGTGTGTGTGTGTGTGTGTGTGTGTGTGTGTGTGTGTGTGTGTGTGTGTGTGTGTGTGTGTGTGTGTGTGTGTGTGTGTGTGTGTGTGTGTGTGTGTGTGTGTGTGTGTGTGTGTGTGTGTGTGTGTGTGTGTGTGTGTGTGTGTGTGTGTGTGTGTGTGTGTGTGTGTGTGTGTGTGTGTGTGTGTGTGTGTGTGTGTGTGTGTGTGTGTGTGTGTGTGTGTGTGTGTGTGTGTGTGTGTGTGTGTGTGTGTGTGTGTGTGTGTGTGTGTGTGTGTGTGTGTGTGTGTGTGTGTGTGTGTGTGTATCTTCTATCATATATCTATCTATATCTATATACTGTAGATAGATAGATAGATAGATTTTTTTAAGCCATGGTAATTCCTTATATGTATAAATTATACATTTTATTGTTTTACCAATATCTCAATATTTCTTAAAAATGTGGTTTATTTCATTAAAACTGATAAAGAGAGTAAAATGAGCATAAACCATTTCAGTATTTAATTATGTGTTTTAACACAGGGTCAAAGAACACAGGGTCAAAATTGTCTGTACTTGAAGAAACACTCATGTATTGTATTCTGGAGGAAAAATCTTACCTCAAAGTCTGGCAAAAGATCATCCCCATCTTCTATGCTGTAGGATACGCTATGGACATCTCTTGTCTCTGCCAGTAACTTCCTTTCCAATGGTGAACCAGGGCCAATGTCCACAAAAGTGGTTTCCAGATACTCCTTACTGTGGATGCCCAGGGAGTCAGCAGCGGCCCAAATGGTAGTGGGAGGATAAAGAGTCTCTAGAGTGCTAGGCAATGAACATGGATCCAGTAGCTGCTGCTGTTGAATGTCTGTAGAACTGCAATAATTCCTCCAGTCCAGAGGGGGCAGTCTTTTGTCCTCATTTCTCATCAACATGCTTTTGAACAGTCCACTACCACTGGTGCCTGTTCCACTTGAGTTTTTGGGGCTGCTGTCACCCAACAATGGATGTTCTAGCTCATCCAGATTCTCCATTTTCCGAGATCTGGATCTGACATCAACTAATGCTTTCTGGCTGATATGGCCAACAATTTTATTCTTATGAATGTCATTTATATGATAGCAGTAACAACAATTTAAATAGTTTTTTGGTTGATTTCACACAGATACGAGCATTGACCTTAACAAGGAAACTAGCTCATATGCTTCTCCATCTCCTCCCAAGTTGACACTGTGATTTTAGTCTATGTGTTTAAATGCACAGAGCTCTTGAACATTCCATTTTCTTCACATGTCAGAAGCTATTTTTTCCTTCGCTTGATGACTGAATGCAAGATCCATGTAGCACGTTGTACACGTTTGGATATATCTCAGCCCATAATTATGCTAATGTGCTTCATTTTGCATGAAAAAAGATGGAAGTCACTTCTGATGATGGAAAACCATGATTAGCAACAGACTGAAGACAGGTTGTGAAATAGTGAAGATTTTAAGTGTGAACCTCCCTTCTGCTCTCACTCATTCAGACGAAATGTTTTGAACAGAATTCTGTAGTGGGAGACGTTTATCTAAATATGTAGTGGAATAAAAATAGCTGCGATTTAGACAGTCCAAAGCTGATAGGAATATTCTCTGAAGTGCCAAAAGCTTTGAAGGAAGTGTCAGCGTAAGCGTAAAAAAAAAACATTGACAGGTGGTTGAAAGACTTATCAGCTTTATCAGCTATGCACATATATATAAATATATCATTTTAGTCATCCGGTGTGTTTTCAGAGCCGCAGTGTGAAATAGACTTCAGACGTCCACAAAAATAATATCCTCTGGAGTGCGGCTTCTGGTCAGCAAGTGCTCAAGAAAGCCATTCCGTTTGTAGCCGAGGAGAAATGTCTTGAAGAACTCAAGTGCACGGCTATTGATTTATATCACTAGCTGAGACCAGAAAGCTCTTGTGGGGACCTGTATGTTGAATGCGCCACGCTCTCCCAGTCGTATGAAGTCTCTCAGAGTCGTGTCCAGCGCCCCTCACCTCTCATGGTGGTACTTGGACTGTGCTGCCAAAAGAAGAGAACAAAGTCAGAAAGAGCGTTTAGCTTCAGTGCACACAGAGCAGCTCTTGATAAGTGATCCCCAAGTGTCTCTATTTTATAAGGCCGGTCTGCTATAATGCTTGAGTGGCAGGATGGTATGTGCCAAGGAACGGACACTAATGAACTCAACATCTGCCTCTGAACACTTCTAAGCGGTCTATTCCAGGAGCAAGTCTGTCTCAAAGGCAAAGAGCATCAGTGAAAGGGCAGAAGGCTCGTTGGTTTGGAAATATGGTCTGCAGTTAGAGGGCAGCGGCCCAAGTTCTCTTTAAAAATGTTAAAAGGCCATGACGGTTCAAGAGCACACCCTCTGGATGTGTTTCACGTCAACTAGTCCACTTACTCACTCTGCATACAAATCCCTGTGGCCCTCACCTAAAAACACCCAAACAGCCTTGGTAGCGGCATCTGAATCTATCGGCGGAGAGAAATTGAGGTCCAGCAGAGGTCTGCGGCTCCAGGCGGTGTATTCATAAAATATTTCCAATGTAAACACCTGGATGAATGCCTAGTTATATAAGATAGTCAGTGTGAAATGGAGCTTATGATGTGGTGACGTCCTCCCTCTATGATATGCCCTTCAGCTTGTTTATTCTGTCAGTCAGACTCATTTGTCATCAGGATGTGAGCCATCTTGATTATTCATCAACTGGTGACCGCTTTTCTTCTCCACAACAGCCTCTGGTTTAATAAACCAATTAGTCTTGAATGCACTTTATATTGTAATGTGTATCTTGTCATGTACATACATCTTGGATTTATTGTAACTATCGCGGCATGCCGAACAGATTTACAGTGTGACAATTCTGGGCTTTTTGTATGGGGCATTTTTAAAGGAATAGAATGGTGAAGGAAATGTTAGGTCTAATTCAAATAGGGAAGTAATCGTTCTGGACTATTTGCAAATAATATTTTAAAATATGCATACATTTACTCTTATTTGTATGCCTAATATTTTGAAACCACAAAATGTTTCTGGTCTTGTCATATTCAGTTAGGAATTACATGAATCACGTAAATGATGCCATGTTTTCAATTCAAAACAGCCAGATTTGAGAAAAAGGTTTCTTTTGAAAAATAGTCATCAAATACTACATTTCACTTCCATCTAACCTTGCTCTCCTAAAACTTTCAGGGTTAAAACCATAGACGGTATAAAAACATGGACGTAGTGTCCGTGACATCACCCGTAGATTTCCGAAGAGCATTTTTGAAGCTCAAAGTGGGTGGAGCAGGCCGTCGCCATCTTGGCAGCACGTCACTCCCGGATAATCGAAAATGGGCAAAGAGGTGGGAGCAGGTTGCTGAAACCACGCCCACCTAGCTTGACGGTGGTGACAGCAGCGGCAATTAAACATGTTTTTTTCTGCTGTAAAGTTGGGCACTTTAACATGGGGAGTCTATGGGACTGACTCCCTTTTGGAGCCAGCCTCTAGCGGCCAGTCGATGAATTGCAATTTTAGTCAGTTCCTTGTTGGCTTCACGAGAGAGAGCGGGAGGTTGCCGCTTGGTTAAAATGATGCTTCACACTGGAATTCACCCTGTTGAAAAAACAGCATATGCTGGTTAGGTATGTTTTGAAGCATTGCAGCTGGTTTGAGCTGGTTTAAGCTGGTCCTGAGCTGGTTATGAGCTGGTTTCAGCTGGTCATGTGCTGGTCCTAAACAACTAGCTCCTGCACAGGACCAGCTCATAACCAGCTTAAACCAGCTCATAACCAACTAAGGGCCAGCTGCTAAATGAATAAATGTAAATGTAAGTACCAGCTCAAACCAGCTGCCATGCTTCAAAACATATCTAACCAACATATGCTGTTTTTTTTTCAACAGGGTATGCTCTGTTTCTGTGAACAGTAAACCCTGCTTACTTTGATTTGATTGGCCATCTCAATAATTTTGACATTGACAAGTACTGTTAGACTGCTGAGGCAGAACAGCCTAAAAATGTAACTTTTAAACCTTTTTGACATCCTTACAACAAACAGACCATTGTGTAATGGAGCAGCAGAGGAAGAATTTCAAATATTGGGGGGACAGTTTGGCCATTTCTAATTATTGGGGGGCCAATTTCTAATTACGGGATGCCATGCCTGCCACTTACATTAACTTACTTTTTTTTTTTTTATCAGAATGTTAACTTGACAACATAACAGTTTAATTCAATTTTATAGCTGTAAAAATCACTTGATATCTCCTATATTATGACATAAGTTATACTCATGGAGGAAAAAAACCCACCTATATATATAGTTAAAATGCATATAAATATCAGTAGACACTCTATACCTCCCAATAATATGTTGTAGTAATATATGATTGTTCTTTTATCAAAATCAGGTAATAGATAGAGGCCTTAGAAATTTGAGCATCAAATGTGATCAGTAGGCTTTTATAGGGTTAAGATTGTAAATATGTAAGAAGGATTTTTGCTAATAATCATTTGGTGTATGGAAACAATTGAGGGTTTAGAAAAGTCAGATAAATGAGTTCAGGGTTCAAAATGAATCGGATGATCATAAAAGGCACAATTACTTCCTTAAAATGACAATCACCTTTACATTTCACTAACAGCCTTGTGAAAGGGGCCTTTGTGAAGAACTTTAGTTACTCACTTGAGCTTAGAATGACCTTATGAGTAGAGTCCCCTTACTACAGTGACCTTTAAGGGTGGAAAAAAGTGCAATTTGACAGTCTAGAGTCTCCAATTCTATGACATTACACTTGATGTATGCCTTTATTTGATCAATCATTATTGGCTGAAGAGTCTCAGTCAGTGGGTGCTAAAGAGAACAACTTGGTCTGATCAGAATCTGTTGTCACATTTCCCAGGGGCCCATCTGTCAGTCAGTCAGCCCCTGAAAAACCAGGATGACAGTCTCAGAACGATAGGCATCTGGTGCAGGTAAATGTCTGTCTCTCATTGCTAACCTTGTGCTGTTTTCGATCAGTCCTCTACATGCCTGTCGCACCAGTCTAGCACACCTGAAATCATCTCTGTCAATGGCATTATGTAGCTGCTAGAGATTACCTGAGGCACAGTTGATTATTTTCTCATTTATTATGTAAATGGATTTAGGTTTAGGATGCACGTCGCATCCTTTAAACTGATTCTACTAAGTGTTAATGGAAACTTTGATAAAAGGATCCAGCATACTTACTATTAATGATATGCAAGAATACTGCATTAGAAAAAAAAATGTTTTAATTTAAATTTAGATTTTAACAATTTCCTCAAGGCAATAATTTGCCCTCTGCAAAGTGTGTGAGTGAGTATAATATAAATATGCAGTAAAGTAATAGTTCACCCAAAATCTGTGAACATGTAGCAGAGTTTAGCAGAATGTCTGAGTTCTTTGCCATATAATGAAAGTGAATGGTGGCCACATCTATAAAGCAGGATTTTGAGTCAGGGCTGGCCCTGGCCAATTTGCTGCCCTATAGGCAAGATTTTACCTGGTGCCCCTTGCCTCACATTAGCATTAGTGAATGTATTAACTAACTTGAACTAACAATTAACAATACATTTGTAACAGTATTTATTATTTTTGTTAATGTTAGTAATTGAAAATTAACCTTATTTTAAATTGTTTCCAGTGCAACTATAAAAATATATGTGCTGCCTAAGTCACATTATAAATTAAACACAAACAGCAAGAATAATTACATCTGGTATTCCTGCACAAAACTGTATTCATTTGAACACTTCTCTATAGCATACAGTATGCTTTTTTGTTATATTTTAAATTCATAGTATTGAAGTAGTATTGGTAATAAAAATTTAAAAAAAAAATAGTAAAGAAACACTCATTTTGGCGCCCCAAGGGATCGGCGGCGATCCAACTTAGCAAACTTTAAAGCTACAGTCCGCAAGTTTTGCCTCTTTGTCGCCATCTCTGTTTGAAAACCTGCAATTGCAGCTGTTTGCGGAATTATCTTCCTTGTGTGGGTTGTGCGCCAGGGTGTACTGACGAAACATGCTACCTATCAGATTGTGCTACCAAAAATGTATTTGCATTATTTTAAGTGTAAGTTTAGGGTAAGGGACGGGTACGTTTAGGGTAGGGGTAGGTATGGACATTAAAAAAGCCTCAGACCACATGAATAAGATGCTGGTAACACAATCTGATGGGTAGCATTTTTCGCTATCAATTTGTGCTACCTATCTTTTCTGGTATTCCTGCACAAAACTGTATTCATTTGAACACTTCTCTATAGCATACAGTATGCTTTTTTGTTATATTTTAAATTCATAGTATTGAAGTAGTATTGGTAATAAAAATTTAAAAAAAAAATAGTAAAGAAACACTCATTTTGGCGCCCCAAGGGATCGGCGGCGATCCAACTTAGCAAACTTTAAAGCTACAGTCCGCAAGTTTTGCCTCTTTGTCGCCATCTCTGTTTGAAAACCTGCAATTGCAGCTGTTTGCGGAATTATCTTCCTTGTGTGGGTTGTGCGCCAGGGTGTACTGACGAAACATGCTACCTATCAGATTGTGCTACCAAAAATGTATTTGCATTATTTTAAGTGTAAGTTTAGGGTAAGGGACGGGTAGGTTTAGGGTAGGGGTAGGTATGGACATTAAAAAAGCCTCAGACCACATGAATAAGATGCTGGTAACACAATCTGATGGGTAGCATTTTTCGCTATCAATTTGTGCTACCTATCTTTTTAATGGGAGGTAGCACAATCTGAGCGGGTAGCACAAATCGTCAGAACACGTCTGCCACGTTTGTTCTGACCAACTGAGGAAAAAAGCATTACAATAAATCACGCTATATGGTGATTTAATCTAAAGATCAGTTAGCTCATATCACATCAAACCATGCAAATTAATATTATTGTTATACTTTATTCTCAAATTATTAATGATAACAACATCAACATTGCCTATAGTGTGTATTAGCGTGTAGACTTCAATTTCTGTACAGTCTAATCTCTAATTGTCATACCATTCGAATTTCATATTAAGAAATTATTTTAACCCAAAAAGCAAATTATGCTCCCTTCGAACTGGTTTTCCTTAAAATACAAATCTTTGTAATCCCAGGCTATCTGTAATCAGAAGCACATTTATAACTGGAATATAATTTAATTTCTAAGGGGAGCCGAGCTCCCCCTAGCTCCCCCGTAGTTCGCACCCTGCACATAGTCCTTTCTGGATTACAATCCGCCATCAAAATGATACATTTAATCATTCTAGCTGCTGTGAGAAAAGGCTATAAACGATCCGCCACCTGCTGGATCCTCACATGCGATAGCCTACTAGCCTGGACTACTTCTTTATGTTTACAGACGTGACGTAATGACGCAGCGGCATGCTAGAATTTCCCGCAAAAACCTACCCGTACCACTCAAATTAGAAAACATTATTATAAGCTAACCGTTGTGAATCGGGCTAAAGTAAGGCTAACCAAAAAAAGTTACGGACTGCAGCTTTAAGTATACCAGTTTTAGCATACCAAAAGTACAATTACAGGGTATTTTTATTCAGTATATAAATATGTAAATGTATTTGTAGTATACTTAGCATGAAATAAATGTATTTCAAATACATATTTATTTTTCACTAGGCTAAACATTTGACATATTCCTTCATAGTGCAATGAGTGGCGGTCTTTGTTAGTGCTTTTGTCAGTTGTTTGTCAGATCTTATGGTTACAGCATGAATGCAGTTTTGAAAATAAAGCTGACAAATAGAGATGATGAAGTGATTTATACAGTTGCCCACTCATTAGATCATTATGAGTTTTTTTGGAAGGCAAAACAGATGAGTCAGTTCTGGTTAAAAGTTTTGACACTGTTTTCTGTTTTGTATTTGTATTTTAATTGGCAAAGGAATATTTCAAACTATTTTCAATCAAAAATAGTCTAAGCCTACTGTTTTATACCCAGCTGCTTTGTCTCAAAAATAAAAGTAAAAAAAGGAAATCTGATTTCAGCAGCACATAGAGTGGCATGATAAAGAAAGAAATGGACTCAGTGGTGGTGCACTTAGATCAATAAAGTAGAAGTAAAATCGAATTACATCTGATTTTATACACTATCCATTACCGCACAGAGCATCATGAAGATATATGGAGCACCGTATGAGACTGTTCCGGTCGAGTGCAGATCTGCCAACATAATGGTGGTCTGGATAGTGGCAGCAAGTGCTGAAGCCTCCATTACTCTGCTTCATATTGCTTTGCTGTGCTCTCCTGTCTTTCTCCTCCTCCACTCTGGTCGTGAACTTGAGTGCAGACAGAACACCAGGGTGATAATTCAGGAGCAGATCCCTTGCTCTCCCTGACATCAACATTACTGCAGTGCACCTCTGAACACATTGGACACCAGGACAACAAGCAGGATGGAGAGGGCCACAAACATCAGGAAAAAAAGATGGACAGACCTACACCCACACATATTCACATTGTTTATGGCTCTTAAAGGGGTAGTTCACAAAAAAAAAGAGAATTATGTCATCATTTACTCACACTCATGTCATTCCACACTTCTTTTTTATGTGGAAAGGAAAATTTAAAGTTGGTCGTTTGTTTTTTTCTTCTAATGTGACGTGCATCTGAATGTAACCGATTATTGTAAAAGGAAAAAAAAATGAATATTTGATCAAAAATACAGTAAAAACAGTAATATTGTGAAGTATAAAATACAGCAATATTCTATTTGAATATATTTTAAATGTAATGTATTCCTGTGATGACAAAACTGAAACCATAACCCTAAAAAAAGTACTTCCCTCAAAATTTGTTTTCAGCATTAATAACAATAAAAAATTATGTTTCTTAAGCACCAAATCAGCATATTAAAATGATTTCTGAATGATCATGTGACACTGAAATGATGCTGAAAATTCAGCTTTGTCATCACAGGAATAAATTACATTTTAAAATATATTCAAATAGAAAACAGGTTCTTTTAAATTGTAATAATATTTCACAATATTACTGTTTATATTGTGTTTTTGCTCAAATGCAGTTTAACAACATAAGAAACTTCTTTGAAAAACATAAAAAAAAATCTTGATGGAATGCAAAATTATTTCAGTTAAATTACTGAATTATTTAAAATATTTGTCTGGTAATGTACATGGATGTCCAATTTATTATCAAATCATTATTTTAAATCAGATCTGTTCAGTGAATCAGTTGATCCAGTTCACAATGTGAATAATGTGAAAGTGTATATTTCAGAAAAGTACCACAATAGTCAAATGAACCACTTTTATTAAGCTTTTATGGTGCTTTTGAAAGCTTGAAAGTTCCAGTCCCTATTTGTTGTCATTATATGGAAAATAGGAACCAGCACATTATTCAAAATATCTCCTTTTGTGTTCCACAGAAGAGGAAAAAAGTCAGACGAGGATGAGTAAATGATGGCATTAATTACATTTCAGGGTGAACTATCCCTTAAAAGCCACAATGGCTTGCTTCCAGAGGAGATGCACTCAGCTTTATTGCTAACCCCCCAACCCCATCCAGTCACCATAAAAGGACTGCTGTCAGCTGCATTATAAGCCTGCCTCCCTTTCTGGTTTCTGCCTCACACATAAAACACCCGGTCAGTTGGACAGAGCTCTACAAGAACAGCACAGCAAATCAGCACCAGCACTTTTACAGAGAACCGCTTCTCTCTCTTTTGCTCCGTTTCTTGCTTTTTTTCTACAACTCTGGCTACTTTATTTTCTTTTTGCGCTGTTTATTACTGACCTCTGTCTTTTATTTGATTCCTTTAACCTGTTCAGCATTATTTCAGCTTAACCGACAAACTCAGGGTCCCTTTATAAATCTGCTTTCAAAGCCAAAAAAAAAAAAAAAACGTGGATGTACATTTGGTATTATTAACACTGGGTTCTTTAAAGGAAAATAGGTTTTATTGTACCATTTTTAAGTAATTTCTTCATTTCTAGCATCACCAATAAATAGCATACAGTAAGTAAACAAACAAACGAACGGAACGAATGTTTCTAGACAGGTTTTTTGAACACACCCCCATCTGCCATTGGTCAAACAAAGTTTTACCCCTAACTCATGCCATTGGTTCAGCCAATATTGCTGTTTGTAGGTCCAACAAAACAATGTATAAACAGTGTTTTCATTTTTTAACATGGAGGATTAATTGAAGTTTATTAATCATATACCATTTGATAGCTTTTGTATGCACGAATCAATATCTGAAATCTGTGATTTAAAAAAAAAACTGATCACAAAAACATATTTGATCACAACTACAGTAAAACAGTAATATTGTAAATCATTAATTTTAATACAATTTATCTGTTTTCTTGTTGTTGTTTTTTTTAAATACAAGTTTTCTATTTTCATACATTCTAAAATGTAATTTATTCCTGTGATGGCAAAGCTACGTTTTCATAAGAGAAATTACTCCCGTCTTCAGTGTCACATGATCATTCAGAAATCATTCTAATATGCTTAGTATTATTATCAATGTTGAAAACAGTTGTGTTGCTTAATCATTTTGTAAGATATTGCACTGATAGCACAAGAGAGATAGCGTTCTGAGTGGAAAGGCAAGCCCACAATCACCCTTCACTATACCCTCCATGACTGAAACAAAGCATGATAGAGAACAGCTGCGTTTTGCTAATTAAAGCAGAAACTAAGTCTATAGGATTGCATCTATATGAAAACATATGTCATGTAGTTCTGAAGATTAATGAGCTAAGTCTCATTCGTCATTTCTGTGCTGTACGTCTCTGCTTGATAATTCCAACACAATAATTCCTTGAGCCCAACAGTGTCACATTATACTCAGGATGGAAAGATACATAATTCCTCCCCAAATGACATTATAATGGAAAAAGGAATTCAGAATCGCTGAGGGAGGGGTGCTTTTACATCCCAGCATTCTGTGCGTGTGTTTGGAAATGAGCTCATTTATCAGTCATCTTTCAAGTCCAATTGTTCCTACCTTCTTTCTCTCTCTCAATCTCACTGTTCTCGCTGTAACCAGGGTTACAAAACAGTACTATGTCTATACCATGGTATATATACTGCAGATGCAAGATGCAAGAGGCTGTTAACAGAACGCGTTTTGCATTCTATTGTTTTTCTATGTAAACATGCCAGACAGACCTCGAGGTCAGTTGAGGTCGTGCTGTATTTTTCCATTCCACTGTCCTTTATCTCGTGTTTTTAAATGCAAAAGTGTGTTCTGTGTGCACTAAGTCACTTTGGATAAAAGTGGATGAATACATGTAAATGTATGAGGTGATACTATCACAGAATGTTAATATAAGAAAAACTTTTTCTGAATTTTTGCCCAGGAAAAAAAAAAAAACCTGCTTTTAAAAAGATTGCATTTAACCATTTTCAGCTACAAACAAACAAACAAAAATAAATAAATGTAACATTACAAAATGTCAAACCTTTGTGTTGGTCAACAATATTTTAGTTCATTTAAAACATTTAAAAATATGCAACCACTTGCCCCAACCTAACTTTAAAAAAGATTAGATAGATAGATAGATAGATAGATAGATAGATAGATAGATAGACATAAATAAATAAATTCAGAATAAAAGAATAGAGTATAAAATAAATTATTTAATCACTGTGTTATACATATATTATATGGACACCGTATACACTCAAATATTCAGGCCTAAATTTAAGATTAATATATCTGAATTGCATATAATTTTTTCCATCCACTTGGATTACATGAATTAATAAACTTAATGTGATCCATATTTGTCAGTCATAAATTAAACCAGTATTTTATTTTATTTTATATGCGATTCAAATAAGTATTAAATTTAGGCCGAAATATTTTTGGAAGTGTAAATTTCCAAAAACCATGGTATTACCATGGTACCATATCCAAAAACCTGGTAATACCACGGTGCTTTTTGTCAGTGGCTTTTTGCAGTCCTTTCTCGCTGCCTTGTCCTCCATTCTTTTCCCTGTCATTTCCTCTTCTCTCCCCCGATACGCTCTATCCTCTCTATCTTCCCTTGAGTTGGCGAGAGCAGTCAGTGTTTCAGAGGAGCCATTTGCACATATCTTAGCTATCTTAGCTGGCTCATCCCTCAGGCCCCATTGTGCCCCACACCAGCTGTGCCTGAGAGAGGGAGACAGACAGTGAACATACAGACAGTGTAGGGGCATTTCCCTTCCACAGGCTGATGTGTGTTTGTGTTTGAGACTTTATATGTTTGTGAAAGAGCCATGAACTCTCTGCGTCTATGTGTGTGACTCTTTCTCATTATCTGTAATCTGTTTATAATGGGACATCTCATTATTCTTGCTGATCTACTTGGGTGCAGAAAAGGGCACCAGGGCTTGACAGATCTATATACCGGTGACGATAAAGAATGAGAAAAAATCCGAGCCAAGTGAAGATAAAAATGGACTTATTTCATCTAATTGCACTGAATGTCTTCTGTTTGGGTTGGATTTCTGGTTGCATGTCTGAAATCTCTGTGCACGTTGCTCTAGTTTCTGTGGTGTCCAAACGATGAGAAATGCTGCTATTGCAGGCAGTATCCGGAGGTTGAAAGCATCAAGGCATGTCCGAATGCAATGTTTGCATAACATCCTGTTGACTGATGCCTTCATAAGGTTGGTTGAAGGCAACATAGATATCCTTCGCTGCCTATGATATCTCACAAACCTGGCATGCAGTTCAAAGGTTGACTGAACAAACATTAATAAAAATGACGTTCGGTGGAGCAGCTGAAAAAAATAAGTACATTTATAATGTCTATTTTTATGCCTACTTTTCTACTAAAGTCCCGTTCACACCAAGAACGATAACTATAAAGATAACTGTAAAGATAAAGATATTAGCGTCTACACCAGCGAACGATATCGTCTGTTTATTCTAAGCGCATGCTCGTCTACCGCTTTAAATTCTCGAGCTCGTTATAGCAGGATGGATTCTGATTGGCTGTCAATGTTTTTATCATCCATCAGCTGGAAAAAATCATTCTGAAAGTGATTCCAATGATATCGTTTCTCTGTGCCTTTATCGTTATAGCTGTGGTGTGGACTGCTATTCTTAAAGGGGTCATATGATGTTGCTAAAAAGAAATGAAATGAAATGAGAGGCATTTGTTGCAGCCAGTGGGGACATAATTACGGATTATAATGACTTATACTGTCTTTTTACGCGTTGCATTGCATCGCGCCGCGTAAACATAAAACCATGTCTGCATTTGTGATCGGAGAAATTACAAACTTTTGTAGTAAAGTTTGTGAGTCAGAACAGCCGGCATTGTAGTCTACTCTACCAGGATCAGGAAACAGTCCTCCATAAAATGCGCTGCACACATCGGAATATTTGGGTTGAACTGTTCTGGAACAGTGTTGTAAATACAACTTAACCACTGATTTCTAGTC